>NW_017732559.1:298658-304136 GCF_001890085.2 Hipposideros armiger
GGTTCGGATCCCACATATGAGGGCCAGTGACACTGCCCTCTACAGCTAAGATGCTGAACAACAGCTCAACCTGGAGCTGGGCTGCCGTGAGTCGCGGGCAACGGCGCAGGCTGCAGCCCCTGCTGCAGTGGGTTGCCATGAGCTACCGTGTGTAGCCAGCAGCCAGCGTGAGCGACCAGCAGCCGCAGTGAGCGGCCCGTCCAGAAGCCGGCAACTGATCTGCCTCACCCGGGAAGAGCGCAATGGTGGTGCCAACTTGGGCCGGTGAAGCAACAACCTCCGCAACTAGACTGAAGAACAAAAGGACAGCAACTTGTCTGTTCCCCTTCCCCCAATTCCCCAGCGCTGTTCTCATCCCCCAATTGCCCAATAAAAATCTAAAAAAAAAAGAAAAAAAAAAAGAAATGCACTGATGATAAAATGGTCCTGAACCTGTGCTTGGTTTACCATGAGTAGCTTAGACCAATGTGTTGAGCAAATGTCTGTATTATCCTAATACACTATATCTTGCTGTAGATAGAGCTGAAGAGATAACATTATATATCAATATATCTTTTCTGAAAAGCATCCTCAGTACCATAACATCTAATCATGTATTTGGGTGAACAGCACTAGCCTCCCCCTTCAACAACTAGTGATCAACTTATCACATCCTAACAATTAACTACAGCTTGATCCTCTCCAAGGTTTCCTGTTCCTGCTTGCTGAAAGAAAATAATCTCTTATTGAGAGACTTGAATTCCAGGAAATAGACATTTGTAGATTGTGTGCTCATCAGTGCAAATGAAAATAATACTCAGAATTATAATACACAGCACAACTCTGAGAAAAAAATGAAAATGAACGTCTTTACTAGATAATAAAGGCTTGTCAATTAAATTACTATTTGATATATGGAACTTAATATATATTGAATTATTGAAATAAAGCAGATGATGTATAATATTTAGCATGTTACCCAGAATGTCCTTCTTTAATATAAAGGCATGGAAGAATTTGTATGCTGTACTCTGAAGTGAAAGATGTCAGGTTATAAAAGTGTATCCAAATTACAACAATTAAAAGAATGTATGTACACATGTGAAAACAGACTAAAAATATACATCTATACCAAAATGCTAACACTAATGATAACAGAGTGGTGAACTATGATTATTTTCCTCATCTCTCCCAGATACTTTCTCTAATATGATTACACTATTTCAATAATAGAAATAAATCAAATAAAAATAACTTATCAGATTAAAAGCTGATTTTCAGATAATCAGACAAGGCTTGAGAGATCTACTTCCTGTTTCTAAGTATTAGGTTTCTTTTAAAACGCTCTCAGCTAAGTCTTCCCACAGTAGCTCTATCAATGAATGCTGTAGGCACACTGCCCCATCAGCTCTACAGGCCAAAACAAATGTTATAGAAATGTAAATTTATTTTTAAAATCCTGCGTTGTTATTATTTCTGGTCTTTTTATTCAATTTACTTCTTATAACTCTCATTAATCCACAGCCTGGTTTAGAGTGTTATCGCCAATGTTGAGGAGAAAAAGCAAGGAACGCTCTAGCAACATTTTAAAATTCTGGCACAACCCGATTCAGAAGGAAAATTCACATTTCTATTAACCAATTTAATACCCATCCTCTTACAACAGGTTAAACAACTAGTGGAAAATATAACTCAATACTCTTGTTAATCTCGCAAAGTATATGGTAGTAACTTTACAAAACGCTAAAAACCATACCAACTGAAAGTCTTTGTGGAAAGATAAAGGTAAGAATAAAACTGATGGGTTTTACTAACCAATAAAAGAAGAAATTTGGGGGGCCGGCCGAGTGGCGTGTTGGTTAAGAACTGGCTTGGGATGCCAGAGGGCCCCGGTTCGGATCCCACATATGAGGGCCGGTGACACTGCCCTCTACAGCTAAGATGCTGAACAACAGCACGACCTGGAGCTGGGCTGCCTGTGAGTCGCAGGCCATGGCAGGTGGGTTGCCATGGGCTACCGTGTGTAGCCAGCAGCCAGCATGAGCGGCCAGCACCGCGGTGAGTGGCCGTCCAGAAGCCGGCGACTGATCTGCCTCGCTCAGGAAGAGCACAATGATGGTGCCAACTTGGGCCAGTGAAGCAACGTCCTNCAGATGAAATAGACTTTAAAACAAAGGCTATAACAAGGGATAAAAAAGGATCCAGTAATCCCACTTCTGGGTATTTATCCGAAGAAACCCAAAAAGCTAGTTCAAAGGGACATGCATATCTATATGTTCATTGCAGCATTATTTACAATAGACAAGATATGGAGGCAACCTGGGTGTCCATCAATGATGAATGGATAAAGAGGAGGTGGTACATATACACAATTGAATATTAGCCATAAAAAAGAATGAAATCTTGCCATCTGAAATAACATGGATGGACCTGGAGGGTATTGTGCTGAGTGAAATAAGTCAGACGGAGAAAGACAAATGCCATCTGATTCCACTTATATGTGGAATCTAAGAAACAAAAACAAACAAACAAAACAGAAACAAGCCCATAGATACAGAGAACAGTTTGATGGCTGCCAGATCAGAAAGGGTTGTGCAAATGGGTAAAAAACAGGAAGGGATTAAGAAGTACAAACTGGTAGTTACAAAGTAGTCCTGGTGATATAAACTATAGCATAGGTAATATAGACAATAACATTGTAATAACTATGTATGGTGTCAGATAATACTAGATTTACCGGGGTGGTCACTTTGTAAGTTATATAAATGTCTAATGACTATGTTGTACACCTGAAACTAATATAATATTGTATGTCAACTGTAATTGAAAACCAAAAAACTATTTAAAGAAATAAATAAAAGTACAGCACAGACCAAAAAAAAATGAGTACCTATGATCCATTTATGCATTCATCTTCTTCCCAATCCCATCTTATGATCAGTGAAGGTGCTATGAGAAAAAGCAATGGCCATCTCACCTGGATGTGCCAGTCTCATACTGAGCAATTGCAAAGTATATACCAGTGGCCTTGCCTAGCCCAACACAGTCTATGACCTGCTTTATCAAAATTGAGATGCCAGTCCATCCCTGTTCATATATTGTGTGGCCAAAGCAGAAGCCAAGAGAACCATTTTCATATTAATGCAAAGGTAGACACAGTTCAGGAGTGACCAAAATTTTCCATTTCAAAATGACAATTAAGAGAGCTGCAGATGAGAATTCAAAGCTTTAAGTTTGTCAACAAACCCAAAGTATCATATTTGACCAAAATGTCACAAGGACAAGTTGAGAATCTTTTTCATCAACTGATATTAAGAAATACATATCAATTTATTTTGTTTATTAACATTAACATATTTCATGCCATATTGGACAGATTCATTAACCCCTTTGTGGATTTTATGTTTGGGGGCGGGGGATGTGCATGCATGCACGTTTCACGTCAATCCCGTACCAAAATCACAGCTTCTTGATCTCAGGTGAAATCTGTCTCAAAACACTCTGGGGCCTCCAGCTGGCATGGGTTCAGGCAGAAAGACAGACAACTAGCCTGGCCAGGGGCCTGGACGACATGGAACTGAAGTTAGGTCCAGAGGTTACCAAGACTTGATCAGTGACAGCACGTGTGTACAAGTGGATTCAAGCTGGCGGCAGCTTCGAGTTCTGAGTGGTCCAGATGAGTTGCAGGAGACCTCAGTTGGAAAAAAAGGGGACAAGTTCCTCCCACACAAAAAGGGAGCTTTTAAAAATTTCACTTAATCAAATGGATTTGTATTCAAGATAGGAGGAAAGGAGTATATACCAGGAAACAAAGACAGAGGCCAACTCTAGACAAATAAAATAGGAAGTTACAGGAAAAGCTATGACCCTAAAAGCATAAGCATATAAGTTTGGAGCAGAAAAATAAATGTCAGAATAATGGGCTGGTGGGACAAACAATACTGCTCTGATTTACTAGTGATTTTTTTGAAGACTGACCCAGAAACTCAGAGGTACTAAGAAAAGAAAAATAATGATAATAAAATGATAGTAGCAACTACTCTTTACAAAACATTTACTAAGTGCCAGTAGGAGTATAATGGTTTCGTATACATTATTTTATTTAATTCTCAAAACAAATACATGAGGTAGGTATTATTTTCTCTATTGAAGCCCCTGTATACTTTGAATATAAAAAATTTTCATCCAGGGGCAGTCGGCTAACTCAGGTGGTTAGAGCACAGGCTCATGACACTAAGGTTGCCGGTTCGATTCCCACATGGGCCAAGGAGCTGCACCCTCCACAATTAGATTGAAGACAACTACTTTACTTGGAGATGAAGGGTCCTGGAAAAATGCCCTCCACAACTAGACTGAAACAACTACTTGACTTGGAGCTGATGGGTCCTGGAAAAACACACTGTTCCCCAATAAAATGTCTTTAAAAAAAAACAACAAAAAACTTTTTTCATCCATAATGATCTAATAAAGGGGATGAAAATTTTGAAACATGGAGATAGTTTTCATCAGCATTAACCAATTTGTACTGATTCATCCTCAGTAATACTCAGTTGCTACTTCAGAATAGCAGTATTTGTTGTGATCGTAAAGGTTACATTAGAAAACAGCAAAGCTAACAAGTCCATCCAGTGATCAAACTCATAATCTTGGCCTTATTAGCAATACAATAAAATCAACTGGAATTACAAATCACCAATACTCACAGCACTCAATAACACATGATTTCTTTATGCCTATTTTTAAATAGAATGAGGTAGAATTCTAAAATTGAAATATACACATAAAAGGAGACCACAAAATTGATGTCAAAACATGCTCAAATTTAAAACCACGAAATCAGAAGCCTTTGAGTTACTTTATGTTGAGAGCTGCAGTCATAGAACACCTGAACAAGATAAATGAAAAATTTTGACAAGTTATACCAAGTTAATACAAAATTAAGAACCAAAGATATCTAAAGAAACTCTGTAACTCAAAGACAAGAATCAAATCTATTACAAAGGTAAAAGAAGGTCCAATTACGCTTATATAACAAAATAGATAAGAACATAATCAACCAGATAGGATTTGTTGCTAATTTAAGGCCAAATTGGCAAACTAAAATTCAAAAGCATCATATTGTGTTGCCTAAATGGAGACTTGAAAATGCCACAGATGTCACATTTGGATTAAGGAACCTTACGTGGCAGGCCAAATCAAGAGGGATGAAATCTGGAATCTCATGTTTAATCAGCAGTTGACAACTTCCATCTTAGTTAGGGTGGAACAGATGCAGACCAAGTGACCAATAAATAGGCCACTCAAACAAAACAGTTTTGTGTTAAAATGAAGTGAACACAATCAAAATAAGCACCTTAGAAATACACTGATTGGGCTGGCCAAGTGGCGCGGTGGTAAAGAGTTGGGGACACCAGAGGGCCCCGGTTCGGATCCCACATATGAGGGCCAGTGACACTGCCCTCTACAGCTAAGATGCTGAACAACAGCTCAACCTGGAGC
>NW_017732559.1:306301-316442 GCF_001890085.2 Hipposideros armiger
CGAACTCTGAGCAACAGGTTCACCAGTTCCATTCCCACATGGGCCAGTGAGCTGCGCCCAAGCTGAGCGGCCAACAGGTGGCAGGATGGCTCCGCTGCTGAGAGCATGTGCTCCTAATGACAAGATTGCCTGTTCCACTCCTGTCCACCCACAACTAAGACTCAACAGGCACCTTGAGCTGAGCAGCCACAAGCTGCCCATGGGTGGCCGGATGGCGACTAGACTTGGAGCTGAGCTAGCTGTGCCCTCCACAGCTAAGACTGAAGGGCAGCAACTTGGCTGTTCCTCTCCCCCAATTCCCCAACACTGTTCCACTTCCCCAATTCCCCAATAAAATAAAATAATGAAAATAAAAGAAGGAATTTGGTAAGGTAGAGTAGGATGATATGTGATTTATATATTGAAAACAAAAAGAACTAGGAGACTGGATAAGGTAAGGTTTTTGTAAGTATTTACACACATTTTTGTTTCATTCATAGTGGTGCAAGTAATAGACATTCAAAAAGCAAAAGAAGAGATACAAATACCTATAAGCACTTTGCAAATTAAAGTTATGGGTTACATATTAGAGAATGACTAATTCAATTACTAGAGTTTTGAATATAACCAAAATGCCCATTGTTGGTTATATTAAACTCATCTCTAATAATATCACTGCTTGTGTTGGTGTGAAAATCGTTTGCCAAGAGCTTCTTACATGGTTATTTCTTTCAATCCTTTTCTGAGTCTATTGAGGTAAGCAGATAAAATCTTATGCAAAGCCAAGTTTATCACTGGTAAGAGTCCAGACAAAAACACTTTTCTAACCACACAATGTTCATTCTATTATTATCACTCGCCTCCAATTGCTTTTATGCCTACAACTTCTGTGATTCCATACACAGTGGACATTCAACAACTATGTAAGAAATAAATAAATTTTTATTTAAAAATATAAATAAGATTAGAAGCAATGCAACTGAGGGTAGAGATGCCCTGTGCCTCATCAGTACACCATGTGACCAACATACCACATCATAATAATTAACTACAGCTTGACCCTCTCCAAGGTCTCATGCTCCTGCTTGCTGAAGGAAACTTTTATTTAGAACAGCTCAAAAATGACTATGTACCTATGTCAAAGAATGTGAATATCTACTCTGAAAAATATATAATTCATCATATTTAGAGAACTGATAATGTCATGCTAAGTGACAGACACAGCTTCCCAAAGTTGAGAATTTCAAGTCCAGTTTCAAAAATGAAGAGACCCATACTCAGAGATCCAAAGAGTAAGGAAAAAGCCTTTGAGCTGACCTTGATTTAGCTCCTGGGTGGGCCCATGATGCTCACCTCTCAACAACCAAGTTTGAACAGTTCTCTTGGTTTCTTGCCCTTACTGAAGAAGCAGACAGAGGTGGACAGTTAAGCAAATTGACCTTTGGGTTAAATCCTGAATGACCTTCACTCCCACCTAGATTTGTAGGTATCTGCTTATTTCAATTCAATAACTCAATGTCCTTCAAATATTCTATTGTAATAATGCTGTCAAGACGTTAGCACCTTCTAAAAAACAAAAACAAAAGCAAAAGCATTAAATATGCTCTGAGTTTTGGGACATTTCAAGCCAAACAGTGAAATTCATCACAGGATGTGTATCTCCTCCATTGGAATTTTAGAGGGAGAGCGAGAAGGATCATATAAAGAAGGTGTATGGCCCCAAAAGGCAGAAATTTCCCTGCGTGGGAGCAGCTTAGAAAGGCTTTGTGTAGAGGCGGGATTTAGGATACTTTTTGGATGACGGGTCTTCATTATGCTCACAATGTGTTGTATTCTTTATTTGCTTCTAAAATAAGAATGGGAAGGACTGAGGTGCTATTTAAGCAAGTTCAAGAACCATTTATCTAGTAAAGTAATACTCAAAAAGGGTCTTTTTTAAAGCCCTCAGGTTTCTACCTCCATCTCTAATTCCAGATCCCAATAAATACAACTCACACCATGTCACATGACCCCACTCCACCTCTACCCCAACCCTACCTTCCAGCCACCTCCTTTGCAGTGAGGCTGCCTTTATTACCAAAGTGCAGTATAATCCTCAAGACTACAGGAGTAAGGAAAACAGTTGTAAGAACCAAGGTAAGAGGCGCGGGAGAAGGCCAAACCGCCCAGGCCTAGCAGTCGCAGAATCCTATTTACGTGTTTAACATTATTTCAAAATTAAACTACACACACATAGTTCTTTTGTAGTTGCTGTGAAAGCATTCACGTATTACATGTAAATATTGAAAACTATCTATATTATATTACTCTTACATGAATTTAAATAATTAAACTGTCTATATTAACCCAATTCTGGCATTTCTTCACATTTGAATATCCAGGAACCTCAAAATATAGACCTATTCCAGGGGTCCCTTTCTCTCTACCTCTAAGATGTCCTTTGTAGAATGACTGGTCCAGTTTCTAGAATTCAGACAATCATAAAACCAAAATATTGGGCACTGAGAGTGGGGAAACTCAGACACATGTCAAACTTTTATAAGAAGTGCTTAAGGGATTAAAACTCTAATTTTTAAAATGTATTCTACTTCTGGGATGTCTGCCAGCAAAACATGAAGTCCTAGAAAATCCACAGCACAAAGAAGACTCAAGCTGCTAGTTTTGGGTCCTTAAGCAATTTCCTCAACTTATGTGGGACTCATACTGTTTTAGAAAAGGGCTCTTAACCAGCTAGTCCTTTCAGGGTCCCTTTCAAGTTTTAAAATCTATTTTGTCAATAATTACAGAAGGACTAAAAATTAGGTTCAACATATAAAATGTCTAATAATTTCAAAAAGCAAAGAAAAAAGGAACCTTAAATATAATTCTTAAAGATTCAGAAAGACCTCATAATAAACATAAGGTGTCATGAAGATGACCCCTTTATCTTGGTTATCATTTTCTTCATCAAATAAAGCCTGAGCCACAGGAGAACTATTTTAACAGTCTGAGAAGATTAAATAGTTAATCCACTGGGAAACCAAGTTGAAAACAGAATTCACAAATCCGCTTGCCAGAGAGAAGCATTGAATATAACAAACACATTTGTTTTATTTTGAATAAAATTATTCTAATAATATACTGTATACAAATACTTTCTATTATTTGGCATGCATTTTCATTGATGTGGTTTTTTTCCTCATCTGAAACTTAGATAAAGGTCATGTCTAATGTTGACAGAAGACAACCATTTATAAGTCAGAGCCACACAGGTGAGTCGTAACTTGTCTTAGGGAGAAACATCCATAATGATGAAAATTCCGAGTTCATTTCTTTGAGGAGAAATTGATGAAGATTGGAAGATTGGGCAGATTATGGAATTAATTGCCAAGATAATTTCTGCTTTCATGGCTTCACTAAACCTGAATTTCTAGTGCAACCTTCACTACCCCTTAATTATGCATCAAAATATTAACCACTTAGCAGGTAAGATGGTAAGAGCTCAAGGGGTAGTTTTAATTAGACATGAAACCTGAACTTCCATGGAGTTCCAAGTAACAAACAGGTCTACCACACTTTATAAATTCAATAAACCTGAAGAAAGTATATCACCTCATATTTTGTAAATAAAATAATTTCATTGGTTTTCAACTCACATCACCTGCTAGTTTTTAGTTTTCTCTTTTTTCATTTCCCTTACTTCCTGATCCAAAGACAAAGACACACAAGTAGGGTATGTATGTTATATCAAGTAAGAAATGATATAAATAATATCCTTTTAATGCATAGGCTTTGGAGTTCAATTTTTGTATGAAATATGTTTGGAAATGCCATACTTCTCATTTTTGAAATTACTGTTCTTGAGCAATGCATGAACTAAAAAATGCTACTGAAAAAAATAAGGAAGGAATAAAAACTAAACTGCAACAATTCATTTAAATGTCTAGTTTGTGCTGTTGACTACATTTTGTGTTAGTTCCAACATAGCTTGTGCATTTGAAGAGCCTCATATTGCTAGGTCTACACTCCATGAAAGCAGGGACCATGTCTGTCGTGTGTTATGTAGTCTCTCAGTGGTAAGAAAGCATCCAGCACATAATAGGCACTTAATAAATATTTGTCGCATGAAGGAAGGAATAAACAAATAACCAAACACCAGATAACCATCCATTTCTATAAAGTAAATATTTCTAAGAGCCTCGCTTATTATCTACCTCTACACTTTCTAAACATTAAATTGTTTCAAATAATTTAGCTCACATGTATATACATGTTGCAGCTTGAAAGATCCTTATTACCTTGAAATTAATGCGTGAAGCGTTTTCAAAACATTGGGAAATACATTTAAGAACACAGAAATAGGTATCAGACACCTGAGTCTGAGTGCCAATTCTGGTATTTAGTGGCTCATAGACCTTGAACAGGTCATCTAGTGTCTCTGAGACTCATTTCTTCATCTGTATAACAGGGAAATATCTGTCCAGTCTACCTCAGAGGGCCTTAATGTAGATGAAATAAAATATTGTACATTTGTATTATAATCAGAATGGAACAAAGAGACCACAAAAGCCTAAATGTTCCCTCTTCAGTAACAAGAGTACCCAAAGTAAACACAGTGTTGGAAAACTCAAGTTTGAAATGGTAAAATAGTTCCTTTCTGTCAATATAGAGGCACCATTTGTGTCAACAGTTTGACAAACAACAAAAACCCCACATTTTTAATAGGCTGCATGTGGAAAGTTCTTACAACCCTTAATACCTTTACACTGCCACCTCAGCAGGAAGAAAAAGGAAAGTTCAGGGAGGTCACATTGCAAATCAGTGCCAGTGACAGACCTAAAACAGACCTTTTGACTGTCAGATCAACCCTTAAGCCTGCTGAGCAATGCTGCTTCTTCAAAGTGCTTCAGTAAGGTGAAAACACAGCAAATTAGACAGCATTATACACTAATCCAAACTCACTGTCAAGGATATGTACTGTTCTCTGCCAAAGCCAAGCAAAGGAATTTTAGCTCACAACCACATAGACAATGACATGAAAACACAATGGTCCTTTCTGTATTTCCATTTTCGTCCAGCTCTTGACATATTTTGCAAGCTAAAATTCTTGCATAGGAAAAAAAGTTTCAAATGTTATGTCAACATTAGGACAGGGAAATAAAAAAGACACATCATCTCATAATGTCTTAGATTTAGAACAACTACCATGTGGAGTCCATAATCAGTAACTTTCTACACCTGTGCACCCGGAGGAAAAAAATGTTGCTGTTAAATCAAATCTTGTATGTACGTGTGTGTGTGTGTGTGTGTGTGTGTGTGTGTGTATTTAACCACTCAAAACCAGACACCCAATATTTTGTTATTTTCTTACTCTAAGGGTGAGGTTAGTCTATGATGGGATTGCTGTGAACAGTTTTATTCTACATTTCTTCCTCACTTTTTCTAAATCGTAGAGCAGCACCACCCAACAGAAATATAATGCAAGCAACATTATTTTTTATTTTAAAATTCCTGGTAGCCACAGTTTTAAAAAAGAAAATTAAATATATGAAATTAATTATAATGATTATATATTAATTATAATAATTATATATTTAACACAATATATCAAATATCATTTTACATAATACAAAGATTATTGACATATTTACATTCATATTTTCATACTGTCTTTGAAATCCAATGTGTATATTATACTTATGACACATGTCAATTAGGACACTAGCTGTTCATCAGAAATACTTTGTCAGTATTTAGATTTCATAAGCTTTAGAGTTAAAAAGTAGATCCACATAACCAGGTCATCCCAACCATACTTAAAAGTTTTCCAAAAACCAAATCAAGGGCAAGTTTTAAATTTAAAATTAAATTAATTAAAATTAAATAAAATTTAAAATTTAGTTCCTCAGTAGTGTTAATCATAATCCAGTGCCCAACAGCACCATGGGGTCAGGCAGTGAGGCTGTCATCTGCATCCAAAACTACCAAAATGAAAGATGCTCTGCAGACCACCTCAGATACACTCTGCCAAAAGACACTTTTGAAAACTGAATAAAAAATGTTCTCCCTAATGTAAATTGGTACAGCCACTATGGAAAACAGTATGGAGGTTCTTCAAAAAATTAAAAATAGAATTACCATATGGCCCAGCAATCCGTCTTCTGGGTATCTACCCAAAAAATCTGAAAACATTTATCCTATGTTCATCGCAGCATTATTTACGGTGGCCAAGACACGGAAATAACCAAAGTGTCCTTCGACAGATGACTGGATAAAGAAATGTGGTATATATACACAATGGAATATTACTCAGCCATAAGAAAATATGAAATACTGCCATTTGAAGCAACATAGATAGAACTTGAGATTATGCTAAGCAAAATAAGTGAGAAAAAGTAAAAACTTTTATTTTCATATGTGGGATATAAAACTGAAAGCAACAAACAAACAAAACAAACAAAAACTCATAGACACAGAAAACAGTTTAGTGGTTACCAGAGGGTAAGGGGGAGTGGGGTGGTAAAAGATGGTAAAAGGGGTCAAATATATGGTGATAGGAGAATTGACTTTAGGTGGTGAACACACAATGCAATATATATAGATGATGTATTATAGAAATGTATACTTGAAACCTCTATAATTTTACTAACCAATGTCATCCCAATAAATTTAATAAACTAAAATAAATGTTCTCCCTAAATGAGACCCTTTCTGTTTAACTTTTCCCCAAAGCATTATACGACCCACGCACTTATTTTGAGAAATCGAAAATAGAATCATCAGTTTTAATATACCAGTAAGGGTCTACATCTAATAAAAACACAAGAACCTCTAGGATGCTTTGTACATTTATACAAATAGAGTCAACTTTCTATTACCTGTTATTACATTATTCATAGAAGGGGGAAAGTAGTTCAAATGCCCTGCTAATTTATGTCTATGTGTTGATTTATTTAACCTGCTGATGAAGACTTTCACAAACTGGAGGGCAGGATCAGAGGACGCTGGAAAGATTGACTACTTTGAGGAAATACTTTAGCTGTTTCTGAGCTCTGTGTTTTCTAGCAAAATCTAGTCATGAATAACCTGTCAAAGCCATTCATTTGTAACTGAACTAGTACAGAACCAGGAAAAGGGGAACTGACCTTATGCTAAGTAAAGCTTTGCAAAGAACGTTCTTGCCTCTCACCCATGTAGATTAATGTTAAGAATTTGGGCTAGAGAGTCAACCTGTCTAGGTTGGAAATCTTGTTCCGCGACTTTCTCTACCAGTTTAACTTTGGGCAGGTTACTTGACCTTCCTGTGTTTCATCTATAAAATGGCCATAATAACAGGACCTAAGTCAAAGAATGCTATGAGAAATAAATGAGATTTGACAGGATATAAAACATCTTAACACACATCACTGACCCTGGTCCATGCTATGTGTCTAAGAGTTATTATCTTTAGCTCAGAAATCTGACTAATAGAGATGGGGATATACATTCAATAAATACTTGTTGTAAATGAAAATATAGCTCTTTATAAATGCCAAAGTGCTATATAAGCTATTTTTACCCTATGTAAAATAAGTTTAGAGATTGGATCTATTCAGACAATATATTTACTTGAGAAAAAAATAGATCTTCATAATGTGGCTTACAAAGTTCTATTAAAATTTTACATGGACCAGCCCAGTGGCGCGTTGGTTAGGAGTTGGCTTGGGACGCCAGCTCAGAGCAGCAGGGCCCCGGTTTGGATCCCACATTAGGGCCAGTGATGCTGCACCCTCTACAGCTAAGATGGTGAACAACAGCTCAACCTGGAGCTGGGCTGCCGTAAGTCACTGGCGAGGGCGTAGGCTGCAGTGGGCTACCTTGAGTGGCCGGCAGCCCAGTGTGAGCTGCCGTGAGCCACTGTAAGCGGCGGTCTAATGGCTAGCGATTGACTGCCTCACCTGAGAAGAGCACAATGATCACAATACCAACATGGGCCAGTGAAGTGATGTCCTCCACAACTAGACTAAAGAACAAAAGGACAGCAACTTGTCTGTTCTCCTCCACAACTAGACTAAAGAACAAAAGGACAGCAACTTGTCTATTCTCCTCCCCCAGTTTCCCGATAAAATCTTTAAAAAAAGAAAATTATAAAGCTTTTCAGCAACAATCAAACCCATGCTATTCACTTAAAAAGTGCTAACATGCATATCAAAACCAAATAGAAGTTATTTATCTGTCATTGTCACTTTAGGTTGATCCATGGCTCTTCTCTCCTCCATTACAAGCAGCAGCATATTTCATACAACAGCCAATAAACTCTCCTATGATGTTCTAGAGAATTCACAGCTAAAAATCTTAAGTCTCTAAAAACGGTTTCTCTTACAGCTGAATTTTCTGCTTCCATTACTATTTTATGCTCCTTCTTCATCTTCCTTGACCAAATCAACTAACAAAACTACCTCTTACTGGGTTTCCTGTCTTTTTCCTCCCCTTCCTCCACCATGGTCGCATCATAAGTATTAAAAGGCCAAAAGAGACATAGTGCAGTAAATAGGAAAAACAAACTAATCAACAATTGAATAAGTATCCCTAGAATAACCAAGAAGTCCAAATTAAAACTTCAAAAGCTTTGTAAAGGTGATTCTAAACAGCCATAAAACTGTCACCTCCATGGGTGGTCATTTCCTGGTCTGTAAAGGAAATGTAAAAAAAAAATCTTTAAAATTCATTTTATCCTTTAAATTGATTAAAGATACAAAGTACATATATCTAAAACTGTCATTTCTCTGCCTAACCAAGATTTGTCACTAAAATAATTATAGAAATGCTGACATGATAGGATTTTCAAAATAACTTTCCGGAAAGACTACAAGAGTGGAGGATTTTTAAAAAATAATTTCATGGATAACAGATTTTTATAATCCTTAAAGTCTACATAAAGAGAAGGGAATTCACAGTAGCAGACTATCCCAGCTGTGAAAGCAACGCATTTATTCCACCATGAATGCTTCATTAATATTTCAGTGATGATGTTGCAATTTTCCAACAACTGTCAGAGCTTTGCTTCTTGACATGTATCAAAACAGACTAAGTTACATTCAATATTCATGTATCTGTCCTTGACCAAAAAACAATTTTGATGTATCCAATGTTTCCAAACTCACACCCATATATATAAACAATATAAGTTTATATTGTATCCACCCTGCTTAACCTCAGGATGTTTCATCCAGTCACCCATTTAACCCTTCCACTCGCTGAAGTTTTCTTCCTTCCTACGGACCTATCACCAGGGAATTTCATCTTAAATAGAATTCCCATTCCTACGCCTAAGAAGCCAGGTGTGTCTCCTGTGCCCACACGCTTCGCGGTGATGCTGAACGAGACTTCCATTTGCACAGACATCTAGAACCTGCGGGAGGAAGCGCTGTCAGTCGGATGCTTTGTCTCCAGGCTCAGAAGGCCGGGATTGCATGTACACGTATGTCAGACACTACATAAAAACAGCACCATAGCCCAGCAGAGAGGCAGCTCCTTAGGCAAAGCCGCACAGGCGACCGCCCCAGGCGGCCAAAGCCGAGGCGATTGTTCCTCGGGTGCCGGACCCGGAGGCGGCGGGCGGTGGCGGCTCTCACCCCAGAGGGATCAGGGCTCCCTGGGGACCTGGCGCCAGGCGGCCGCCGGCCACCTGCAAACGCCGGCGGGGGTCTCCCGGGGGAGGGGGGGCGCCGGGCCGGCGGGGACCCGCCGCCAGCCCCCGGCCGGGCCGTCCCGCAGGTCCCCGCACCACGGGGGCCCGCCCCCGGCACCACAGCCGGCCCCGGCCGCGCCACCAGCCCGCAGCCCTCCCGCCACCGCCGCCGCGTCCGTCCTCACCTGACAGCCACCCGCACGGAGCTCTCGTCCGGGGCGCCCCACATGCCGGCGGCGGGCGACGGCCGGGCCCCTGGGCTTCGGCACCGCGGAGCGGAGGCGCCTCCGGGCTGCGCCGCGGCGCTCGGGGCGCAGGAGGCTGCGGCGGCGGGGGGCGGCCGGCTCACCTCCGCCGCGCTCCAGCCATGTTGGGCGACTGAATGGAAAGGTGGCGGCGGCGCCGAGGCAGGAGGGGGAGGAGGAGGTGATTCACGGCTGGCGGGCGACCGCCCCTTCTCCCCCACTCACCCCCCGGGAACTGGGGCGGGGACACGGCGCGCTTGAATGGCGA
>NW_017732559.1:316685-344145 GCF_001890085.2 Hipposideros armiger
CGCGGGGGCGCGATGCCGGCCGCCGGCTGCCCGCGCCCGAGGGCGGCGAGCCCGCGCGCCCTTCCCGGCTCCCCTGGGAGAAGGCGGCGGCGTGAGGCTCGCCCTGCTGCCCCGGGCTGCGCGCAGATCCAAGCCCGGGTTGCCGGCGCCGAGCCGGGAGTCAGCCGGCGGCCGTTCTGGTCCGGCTTTGTTCCCACCCCTTCGCCGGCTCGCCCTCCCTGCGACTTGGACCTTGCCCCGCTCCCCAGCCCCTCGCCGAGCGCCCTCCCTTCCCGGGAGTCAGGCGTTCGTGCGAAACGGGCTCCTTGCTTTGGCCACCGCGTCTGGGCAGCCGGGCTGGGCTGCGGGCCATCGCCCGTTTACCAGCCTGCGTGGGATCGGGCAGGGATTTGCTCTTGAGACTCTTGAATACGTTTCTGTGAAATCATTTGTACGCTTGTAAATGAATGGCACCCTGGTACTGCCAAGTGTCCCCTGAGCTGAATAGCCACCAAGACCTGCTGTGTGATCAGTCCTCCCAAACTGATTTTCTTTCCCTTCTGGCCTTCAAACGTGAGCACCTTCCCGTCCCAGGAGTCTATCAACGTTGACCCGCTGTGGTTTCTGCTTGTGACTGCTGTGCTCCCACGTGCCTTTACACAGCTCTGTGGAAACAGCCTTTATTAGCTTTGCCACAGAGCATCTTTTGTGGCCTGCCCCATACAGTTCTCTAAATAAACATGTGGGTTCACACAAAACAGGACAACAGATTAAATGGCACCATTCAAATAAAGGCACTGTCCCAAGCACCGACAATCTACAATCGCGCATCTAATGATTCCTGCTCAGTGGAGATACAGCCACGTGTGTTTGAGGATGCGGCACACCTCGGGGCAGACAAGTGTTGAAGAGCTTAAGTGAAGGCCCATGTGATATATAATTATAGATAGGTTTAAACTTATTCTGTCCCTTCACCTTGATCCCCCTGAGTCTTAACAGTCACATAACTGGGAGGTAGAAGGGACAGAACTGGTAAGTTATCCTTCTGTAGAACAAATCGGTGGCAAAGCTGTCCTCTGGCTGCCATTCTGGAGAGCCTCCCCTTCCCTCAGAGGCATCTACCAACAAATCGGAGCACCATTTCCTCCTGCCCTAGCAGTCCCACATCTAGGTGGGTCTGGACTGTCCACCTTGTTTCTTGGAATGATGAAAGCTTCAAAGAAGGCAAGTAAAGCCAAACAAAATTAGCAAGAACATGAAAGAGAAATTTGTATAAGGCTTTTTAAAAAGGAATGCTCCTTTAAAATTGCTCTAGTATATAAATGTCACAGTAGGAGCTGTTACAAACACAAATGCCACCAGGAGCCAGGCAGGTAATTTATGTAAGTGTAACAGGCAGCGTAAGGACTGTAATAGAGAACACAGCCCCTTACAAAGGCAGTGGCCAACGTCAGCTTTGGAAGGCCGGAATGCAGACCCAAGGCTGCTGAGCTTTGTGTTAGCTTGTATGTTCCTTACTTCTCAAAGAGATAGAGAAAATCTGACCCTTATGTGAAAACACCTTTGTTTTTTACACATCGACCACTAATTCAGCACGGTATTTACATATCATGCAAACCAATCAAAATATGTCTCAGGCCAACTTCAAGTCCGAAGCCATCAATCAGGCCGGAACTTCTGACCAAAACACTAGCACCAATAATAGCTGTGTCTTTGAGTACATCTTGCACATGGGCTCAGGAAGAGGTGGTACAAAAATTCAAATTCCCATTAATGACTGAGTCTGTAATTTTCTCCCAAATTTCAAAATTTGTGAATTAATGATTCATTTTGTACTGACTTCAGATTTCTATATAGCTGCTGCTATCATTCCATTTTTTAAGGCTCATCTAATTATTAATTACCTTAAGTTGAAGGAAACTCCAAAGGAAGAGCTTTTATCACAAGACTGGTTTAAACCCTATTCCAATTATTCACTCAATAAATATTTAATAAGTGACTGTTAAATGTAAACAATGCCAGACACTAGTGATATGAAGAGGGTTAAGACTCAGTGTCTACAAGATGCTTACAGTCTGGTTCAGGGAGAAAAAATTGAAAATCCGTAATTGCAATAAGAGAAGTTATGACAAGAGTATGATAAATTCCACCTGGAAAGGTGAGGAACTCTTCAGATGTAGACCTCTCAGGATCGTCTCCCTGAGTCCACTGTTGCCTCCACACTGCAGGAAGAGTGACCTTTTAAAACTTAAGTCATTTATGTCACTCTCCTGCCTGAAACTTTCCAATGGCTACCTAACAGAAACAGAATAAGTTCCCCTAGAACAGGCCCTTCACACTCTTCTGGCCTCTCCAAGCTCTAACCTTATCTCTTGCTACTCCAGGCTTTAACCACTACTTTTTGGTGAAACTGACCTTCTCTCTATTTCTTGAATATAAAATTACTTCCTGCCTTATGACCTTTGTACTAGCTATTCCCTCTTCTTAGAATGTTCTTTCCCCAGATCTTCCCATGGTTGGCTCCTTTTGGTCTTTTAGTTATAGCTTAAATGCTGTCTTCTCCAAGTAAACACTGATGGTTGCCAGATGGGAGGGGGGTGGGGATGGGGAAGAAGGTAAAGGGAATAGAAAGTACTAATTAGTAGTCACAATATTGCCACAGAGATATGAAAGACAGTTTGGGGAATATAATCAATAATGTTGTAAAGATTTTGTAGGGTACCCGATGGACACTTGTCTTATTAGGGAGTCCACTTCATGGACGGTGTAGATGTCGAACCACTGCAGAGTACACCTGATGCTGAAACTGAATAATACTGAATGTCGACTATAATTTTATATATATATATATATATATATATATATATATATATATTCACAGGATGTGGAGTATAGCATAGGGAATAGAGTCAATGGAATTGTAACAGCTATATATGATGTTAGAGGGGTAGCAGATTGGGGGAAGGGTTATCACTTAGTGAGGGGTGTAAATGTCTAACTAGCACATTGTTTTGTACACCTGAAACTAATTTAAAAAAAGAAAGAAAACGAAAAAGAAATGCTATCTCCTCAGAGAGATCTCTCCTGATCATTCGATCTAAAGTAGTACCCCCACAAGGGTTAGCCACATGATTTACATGGGTCAGTGCCAAATGAAAATTCAGAGTGTCTTGTTAGAAAACCAATTTTAAAATGCTGTTAAAGATACTGACATACAAAGTTTTTTCCTTTCTTCTGAGCTCTCTTGCTCAACTTCTTACAGTGTTTTTTTATTTGCTATTTAATGTCATCTTCCATAAAGAAAAATTAAAATTTTGAATTAATAACATGATTTTACCATTTATCTTTATATTGTGCAGTACTAGTTTTAAGTATTTTTTTACCTAAATTTCAAATTCCACCTTTAACTCATGTGGAATTATCAAAATTATACAATTCCTATTGTGTAGTTCATACATGCATGTGAAATTCATTCTTAATCGAAGCATAGAAACATTGCACAGAACTAACTCAACTGTTTTTATTTCACTTCTGATACACCTACATTCTACGAACACTTATTACCTTTGGCTTACAGATAAATAAGGAAGAACTGAAAGGCAGAGGAACTACCTTTCCCCGTCTTTGCTGTTCTTTTATAGGTCACTTTCAGAGTCAGTAATTGGCAGCTATTGGGACGTAATGAGTAAGAAAGGATAAGATAGGGTTCTTAGGTTATCAAGTTTCTTAGAATGCCTTCTTTTTGCATTTGAAGCAAGTTCTGGTTTGAGGAAAACATGGCCTCTCAGGGTGTTAGCATCCTTGCTTAGTCAGTTATAAACATACACATTTACCACATACTCGTACTCCCTTACATCAGTGGGTCAACCAGAATTCTGGGCTCACAGGGCATCAAAAAAGATACATGAGAATGGTGTGACAAAGAACAGAGGACATGCATCCAGTGTTTTATCAGACCTCCCTTACAAAACACAAATCTCAAGATAAAATTAGTAAGAATTTCAAGACAATGATAGCAGAGCATTAAACCAAGAGTAAGGCCGCTCTAAACACAGGGCCCTGTGTCACTGCACTGACAACTCACCCAGGAAGCCAGCCCTGTACACCAGTTACTCCCTATCACATCACTAGTTTATTTCTTCATAGCCTTATTTTTTTTAAGTGTTATTTCCATTTTTTAAATTTATTTTCTCCCAGAGACTATTTCTTCAACCCTTAAGGACTTAGCTCCTTACATGGACTTTGGCAAAGGTTGTGGGCAGCACCTATGGTCTAAATCGGGGTGGGGGTGTTGGGTCCTTCTGGGCTTCACCAAAACAATTCCTGTGAATGGCACAACTCACACAGTAATGTAGTTTCACATACAGCTGGGAAACCACCTAGGCAGTGAGGACACTCAAATGCCCCTAAACTGCAACCTCTACTATGTTTCAACTGAGGAACTTCTTAATGGCCTTGCCCTTGGGCACATATCGGGCAGTTGGTGCAAGGAATGGGCTGCACATGGCCGTGTCCCCTTTTGGCACACCATTGTTCCTTCTTTTCTCGGTCATCTTGGAAGTGAGGACCCGACAGAGCTCTTCATAGCCTTATCACTAGCTGAGAGTCTCTTGGTTTGATGGCTACCTGTTGGCAGCTCAGCGGCTGCTCAGCTCGGGCAGGACTCGAACCGCTGTTGCTCAGAGCTCAAACTATTGAGCGAGATCTTAATCAACTGAGCCACTCGACCGGCCTGAGTCTCTTGGTTTTTTATTTATTTTTATTTATTTTTTTATTGTCTGCCTCCCTCCATTTGAATGTGAATTCCAAGAGAGCAGGGACCTTTTTTGCTTTATTCACTAATGTACCTGTATTTCCCACAACAGCATCACATAGTATGGGTCATTAACTATTAGCTGAATGACTATGTGACTTTGGGTAGGATGTGAGACCTAAGTCTCAGTTCTTACAAATATAATAAGTTCTACCTTATAGAGTTGTTTTGGAGGTTGAAAGAGCTTTGATCGTCAAATGCAACCCCAGCACTAACTCACAGTATGAGCACAATATAACTAGCTGATTTTATTATAAATATCTTTGTAAATACAAAGTGTTTTAAAAAAACAGGCCCTCGTGCCATAGCTGCACCTGTCTAAAGTACATTTGGAAGACAGACACATTCTAGCACACCCTGAACTTGGAGCCAACAAGAAGCTACAACATGTATTAGGGCAACTATCTCACAAGTTTTTTTTTTCCCTCTAGGCAGTTTACCCTGTGTTTTTCTGTTCTCCACATTCTAATCAGTCATTAAAAGTTATTTACCTCTTCCTTTTTGCTGCTAGCGGAAAGATTAAAAGAAAAAGTTCTGATTACAACGCCACGTGCAAATAACTGGCTTTGGAAGAGCATGCCTAGACAAATATCTCCTCAGAAATCTTTTTGAAAAAACAAAAATCATTAGGAAACTAACCCTTCATACCACAATCAGAAATATCAGTTTTCCCTCAGTATTAATAACAATGGAAAGCATTTGTAAGGTTCTTCCACCATGCCAGGGCAATGTGCTAACATACATTATTTCACTTAATTCTCTCAATGACTCTAGAAGGTGGGTAAAATTATTATTATCTATTTTACATATGAGGACACAGAAGCCTTCCCGACTACCTCAATCTGTTAAAATCATTTCTGTATTTCAAGCCCAACTCAGAGATCGCCTCTTTCTTCAACCTTTTCCTGATTTCAGATGTGTAATTTTTCCTCCGGCCAAATCTCCATTGCATTTCATTTACGTCTTTGTTATTGTTGTAATGATCACTTTTTAACTTCTCAACTAGGTCATAAATTCCTAAAGGGCAGAATTTGTGAAAAACTCAAGAGTGCAGTCAACACTTATTTGTTGAATAAATCAGTGAATCCCAGAAAACAGATATGCTATTCTTTGATTTCAACACAAAACAAGTTTCCATTGTAGAGAATCTGCTGCCCAGTGGTTACAGCTCTCAGAGACTGTTTCCAGACCACAGTGTCTCTTAAAGGTGGTGTTCAAACGGTCAGGAAGGAAACCAGGGCACCTGAGATTCTGTAAGGCAGCAAGTATAAGCAAGCCTCCTATAACTCTGGAGATGGAAGATATTTTGCAATTCTAGTTCACCCCTTCCATTCTCCAGATAAGAAACAGAGTTCCTGAGAGCAATGACCGCCATCACTAGATTATCTCTTTCTCACACAGACAGACAGACAGACAGACACACACACACACACACACACACACACACACACACACACACACGCACACAGTTACATATACAGATAATTAGTGGCAGAGCTAAATTAAAATCTAGGTATCTTGACTCCCTGGTACTTGCACTCTTTGTTCTTCACTGTTAATTTTGCAAAACATTGTATTTTTGGGGCTTAGAAAAATCTCAGCCTACCTTACAAGTGTTTGCGCATGTAGAATATATACTGAAAAGTAACAGAAGGCAAGCTTAAATATTTATAATAGTAGTTTACCTTGTGATAAAAGCAGTTTGTTAACATCTTGATTTATTTTTTAACAAACTCAAAACATTACTGCAAAACCAAACTTTCAATTACATACACACTTTCTTCACAGTTTCTCATTTGTGGGTATTTTAAATATTGGTGGGAGTCATTTCTAAATGGACAGTTAGGGTTTGAGGTGGAAAGTTAGAGTTCAAGAAATTTTCTTTTTTTTCCTTCTTTATATCTTTTTATATTGCTTGAAAATCTTTAAATGACATGAATTACTTTTGCAAAAGCAGTAAAATTATTCTTCTAAGGAGAAAAACTGCAAGTAGATAAACTTCTGTTTATTAAGGATAAACAATTAGATAAAAGTTAAATTTCATTGCTCATACTTAAAGTTTCAAATCTAAAATTACAAGTAAGGGCTTAGACATGAATTCCAAATCTAAGGGAAAGTCAAAGAATAAAGACCTTCTCTCCAGTGCTTTGGACTTCTGTTGAGTTTGCAGCATATGGGTATTGCACACAGCTTGATTACCCCAAAGTACTGGCCCAGTTAATTGCATTCAAATGCAAATTATAGCTATTAAGTCATGCTGGTCTTGAGCCAAAGGCTTGAGCCAAGTTCCTAAGAGGAGAGTGTTTTTTTCTAACTGTGCAGGACTGAACTTGATAAGCAGTTTGGAATAGTCCTTCATTAGAACCTCACTCTTTGTGGGGTTTTCCTTTCTTTTTTTTAATACTATAGAACTGAATCACTGAAAGAAAATTTTGTTAGTTATTTTTAATTGAAAACATTCTTCCTCTTTTATTTATTCATCGATACCACCATTCTTTTTCCATATCTGTTCAAGTTGTTTTTACTTCATTTTCTCTTTTCTACCTTTTTCTTTTCTGGTTTCTCCATATGCATATTTTTTCAAATTTTGATGGTTCTTGATACGCTGAAACCAAAAGACTAATGAAGCCCTCGGTTTTCATTCTTATTCTATCCAGAAAACCTATAGCAATTAAAAATATGAAGTTAAAGTTAATTATAACTTATGATAATATGACAAACATTTCTCCAACTTCTGCAATGAAAACGTACTTAGATTTACCTTCCCTCAAAAGAAAAAAAAAGAAGCTACAGTAAAGAAGAGGATACAAAGCCCTAACATACAGATTCCTAATTTTCCTATTTAACATAGAGATACCCATTTGGTGGAACAAATGTGTTTTAAATGAAAACACAGGTTATGTTTGTAGGATGCTTTACCTAAATCAGTATACAACTTATCTCTCACTTACTCGACCTTATCTGAGTTATTTCACAGACTCCACCAAGAAAGCCTTCCCAGACAGGAGATATTGGTGTCACTTGTATTTATTGTAGGATCGCAGGTCACTTTTTGTAGAAGTGCAAAGGAATGAACCATTTCTGATAGAAAAAATGTGAAACTCCCTTTTTAGCCCAAATGCCTCTCAAAATTACTATTTAAAGGACTTCTTTCTTCTGACTTTGACAACTACGAAAAAAAGAGAGATATGGACAGAATAAGATGTCAGTGTGCAGTAAATTAACAAGACAATAGCAGCACCTAAGCACACTTTCTTCCGTATACACCACAAAAAGGTGTGTTTTGATACTAATAAGACATAAGGTATTTAGAGTTTTGAAAGCACAAAGAGTTTAGATTGATAAAGTAGAATATAGGAAACCATTTAAACTTTGTGTATAAAAGAGTAATAAGACAAAGGCAGTATTTAAAAATATGTAAAGTAAAATAAAAATTTGTTTAAAGAATTGTGAGCTGATCCAAGTCTTTGAGATGAATTGGGGACTCAATCAGGAGGCCATCTCATACTAACTTAGTTAAAATATGGTAAGGGCCTAAACTAGGCATCTTAATAGACTAGTGAAAATGGAGAAGTAGGACTTACAAACGAAAGACATTCTTAAAGAAGAATTAACAGGATTTAGCAGTCGGGGAGAAGAACAATAGGGCATTAAGGAATTAAACTTCCTGTCATTGAAAGTGTTCAGGCAGAGGCTAGAAAACCACCGGACAAAGACAACACAACACCAAAAGATGCAAGCATCAGATGGGGAGAACAAGAAGGAGACATGAACTAAAGGGTTGCAGAAGGTTTTTCCAATAAGAGATTACAAATATTTTTTTAATATTTATCCCTTTAAAAATATCCCTTTTTAAAAAATATATCCCTAAGTCCAGGTAATTCAGAGATGCTAACTGAAAAAGGCAAGTTGGGTGGAAGGAAGGAAGAACTCGTTTGGTAGAAGAAAGAAAGTGAACAGCTGAAGGAGAACTTGGGTTGAAGCAATGGGACAAAAATAGAGGTAATCCTGTGGGTAGAACATGACCATCAAGGCACTGGAGGAACCAAAGGGAATGAAGACAGAGGAAGAATCAATGGATCTGTCAGATCAACACAGCTAGTTGTAACAATAGAGAGTAGTTTTAATAGGAGAGAGGGGAGAAAAAAAAAAAAAGCTAGGTGTCCAGGAAACTAACCATCGGTGGTAGAAATGCAAGGGGACAGTTTACCCCTTTGAGGAGTTCATAATGAAGATGCCAAAAGGGTTGATATAAATTCCATTTCCACTTGTAAGTCATTAAATCAATTCAACAAGTGTTTTAGTGCCTAAACAACACAACATTTAAAGTGACGTTCATCAGCTTATTTCCATTCTACCTCTTGTTTCTTTGGCCAAACTCTACCCAACCTTGGAAGGGTTCTTAGACTCTTTTCTTTCCTTTCTGTTTTTTTTTTTTAAGATTTTATTGGGGAATTGGGGGAGGGGAACAGCGCTGGGGAATTGGGGGAAGGGGAACAGACAAGTTGCTGTCCTTTTGTTCTTCAGTCTAGTTGTGGAGGATGTTGCTTCACTGGCCCATGTTGATATCATTGCGCTCTTCCCGGGTGAGGCAGATCAGCCGCCGGCCACTGGACAGCCACTCATGGTGGCTCTTGGCAGCTCACACCGGCTGCCAGCCGCTCACGCTGGTTGCTGGCCACACATGGTCGCTTATGGCAGCCCACTGCAGCCCCACTGCAGCCTACGCCGTTGCTGGTGACTCATGGCAGCCCAGCTCCAGGTCAAGCTGTTGTTCACCATTTTAGCTGTAGAGGGCAGTGTCACTGGCCCCCATGTGGGATCCGAACTGGGGCCCTCTGGCATCCCAAGCCAACTCTTTTTTTTTTTTTTAGCTGAGCCATCCTGCTACCTGTTGGCAGCTCAGCGGCTGCTCAGCTCGGGCTGGACTCGAACCGCTGTTGCTCAGAGCTCAAACTCTTGAGGGAGCTCTTAACCAACTGAGCCACTCGGCCGGCCCCCAAGCCAACTCTTAACCAACATGCCTCTCGGCCGGCCCTAGACTCTTTTCTTTGTGTCCTGTATTCCTTGATTAGACCAAGGATGTGTTTTATATACTCACATTGTACATGGACATAATTAGATTATTAATTTACTTTGAATTTATCTTTTTAGAGATGTCTTCCCCAGTAGATAGTAAGCTCTTTAAAAGTAGATACCATATTTTATTCGTGATATTTCCAAACACAATACATATCATTTGATAGTCAATGTTCATGGATGACTAAAAATCCTTCTTCACTGTCCTTGAATTCCAAATAGCAATTAAGAGTTACCTGTGCTCTTTTCTCCTGAGATACTCTCTACTTTTAGACCACTAATTCAAGTGTCTATATTTTGGATTTCTTTGCAGGCCTTCATCTCCTACTCTGTAAATTTTGAAACTCCCAAATCTGTGTCCAAGGTTCTCTTTCTGTTTCTTTTTACATTTTCTCCCATTGCTTAAATTTAATCTACATGGTGGTTACTACTGTCTGTGCAACCATTTTGTAACTGTGTTTTGAGTGTCTACAATGTGCAAAATGCTGTTTTGGCACTGAAGATACAGCAGAAAACAAAGTCGGCAAAAACTTTTGCCCTCATGGAGCTTGCATGTTTAGGAGAGAAAAAGACAATAAACAATATAAGTAAAATGTAATTCATGTTTAATGATTAATGTTATAGAATAAGAGAAGTACGTGGAATGCTTGGGTGGTGAGAATGCTTTATATTTTAAAGAAAATAGCCAGAAACAGTCTCAAGGAGAAGGCAATGTTGAGCAAAAACCTGAAAAAAGTGAAGGAATGAGCCATGGGGAAGCTAGGGGAAATGCATCTCTGGCAGAGGGAACAGCGAATACAAAGACCTTCTGAAGAAACCATGTCTGACCCTGTTTAAGGAACAACAAAGTGGCCAGTGTGGCTGAAGCAAAATGAGCCAGCAAGAAAACCGTAGAAGATGAGGTTAGAGAGGTGGAGGATGGAGGTAGCACAGGGAAGAAAACACCAGATGATGATCAGATTATCATAAAAGGTCTACCTCATATGCCATTGAATTTAGTGAGTGAGATAGGATGCTACTGGATCATATTGAGGAAAGTAGTGACATAGCTGACTATGTTTTAATAGGATTGTTTTGATCACCAGGTTGAAAATCAACTGAGGGAAGCGAGGAGTGGGATGAGGGAGATGGTTAGGTAGCTATTGCCACAATCTAGGCAGAAGATGATTTGACTGGTAGCAATGAAGCTATGAGAAGTGGTCAATTTCTAGAGCTACACACACACACACACACATATACTCACAAGAATGTGTATACATTTGTTTATATTTAATTTTTTATTTTGAAATAATTTTAGACTTACGAAGAATTGGAAAAAAATGGAACTGAGAGTTCCCACATGCTCAGCTCCCATAATATAACAACTTAAATAAATATACCATAATTATCAAACCAGAACATTATCATTAGTTCACACAAGGTCCTTGTTCTGTTCCAGGGGACCCAGTATTCAGAGATGGGGCCTTTGAAATATGATTAGGTTTAGGTGAGGGCATGAGGGTAGGCCCTGCATGGTGGGAAGAAACACCAGAGAGCTTGCTTTCTCTATCCCAGTGTGCACAAGGAAAAGGGCATGTGAGAACACAGCAAGAAGGTAGCCAGCCATCTACAAACCAGGAAGAGAGTTCTCACCAGGCACTCAAATCAACTGACACATTTGTCTTGGACTTGCCAGCCTCCAGAACTGTGAGAAATAAGTTTCTATTGTTTAAGCCTCCCAGGCTATGACATTTTGTTTTGGCAGCTGAGCTGAGACAGTGACTTTCAAGACCTGCTTACCAAGCTGAATTGCCACCCTCCCATCTCAAGCTGCTCCTCAGCGGTACTCAGATGGATGCCGACGACCCTCTCATGGTTAACTTCCACATGCAGGGTGGGAAACTGAGGCCCAGAAAGAGTTGATCAGATTCTCTATCCCCCTTTTAAAAATAAAAAAGAGGTTACTGTCTAGGCAAGAGTGCAGATTTGGGGGAATGAGAATAGAAGTGCTCAAGCCCAGGCAGGTGATCAAACTCCAAATTATTCACATGGGAATGCCTACCCGTTTGGGGGCAGGGGGAAGGGAAAACCTTCCCTCACTCCATACATGAAAATAAATTTCTTGGGTGTTAAATACCCACATATAAAAATGAAAAAAAAAAGTAAATATTAGACTGAAATGTAAAATATATGACATAAATTAAAAACCATGAAGGAACAGCTTGACAGACTTCAGTACGTAGAAATTTATAACTGCAACAAAATAGAAACCATGAACATAGTTAAAAGATAACAACTAAAGAAAAAACTTCTATATTTATTACAAAGGATTATTATCCATAATGTATTATAAGGCTCCTGTAATTCAATATGAAAACACAAAACAAATTTTACAAAATGAGCAAAGGATATGAACTGACCATTCAGAAGAGATAATACCGAAACAAAGCAACAAAAATCCCTGCCAACAGCAAAGAAAACACACATAAGAAAATGCTCCATCTTACTAACAGTTAGGAAATACAAACTAAAGAAATACATGAATAGCATGATTTACTCTTCAGATCGTTAATAACAACATTCTGATAGACTTTCAAGTGCCAGCAAAGGTTTGGTGCTCTTACACACTTCTTGAAATGTGCCAACTAGTCTTTTCAGTGCTTTACATATATTTACTCATTTAATCCTCACAATAACCCTTTGGGTAGGTGCTATATTGTTAGTCGAATTTTACAGTTGAACTGAAGGACATATGTAGTGACTTATACCAAGGTCCCACAGTTAGTGAGCCCCGAGGCAACACTTTTAGCAATTATACAATACTGCCTGTGAATGGGTAGCAACCTCTCTTAATGGCAATTTAGCTGTAATGAAAAATTTTTAATGAGCACACATACTCACACACGAGCTGCGGAGTCTTGAGTAGCCTGGGATCTGGGGTCAGAAGACTGAAGTTGGAATCTAAACCTTACTAATTACTGCTATCTGAGCATGAACTATTTACTTGTCTGAGTCCCAGAATTTCCATGTTCATAATGGTGATAACTTTTCCTATGCAGGCATTTTGCGAGAATTAAAATAGATAATGTATATTAAAAACACTTATAGATGTATACTATGTCAGAGGGGCAATAGATTGGGGGAGGGGGTTTATCACTTGTGAGGGGTGAAATATATAACTATTACATTATTTTGTACACCTGAAACTAATAATGATAAAAAGAAAAGAAAAAAAAAAAAGGAAAAAAACTTTGCAAACTGAAAACACTATGTGATGTTGTCATCTTTTTACTGAATTTTTGTACTTTAAGGAAGCACCTCTTCCTGGTGCTTGAGTTTTTCATTTATTTAATAAAAATATTTCTGTCAAAAGCTAGTGGTCTTTCTACATTTGATGAGCCCTTTAGCTTAAAAATTAATTTTTGTGTTGTTTTCAATATTAATTCAGGACTAAATAGTAGACTAAGAATTCATTGGGGGCAGGAACCAAAGACAAGGACTCAGGACTTTTCCTCCAGAGTTTTCCATTTCCTTGTGGCTACACAGCACACACACAGGCAAGAATTTAACATTTGCAAAGTGGTACAGCAGCACGTAAGGGGGTTCCATTAAAATAAGACCTAATTCATAATAAGATAAAACTGAGGCCAGCTCCCTTCAGTTTTATTAAAAAAGAAGTCACAGCATTTACCAGGAAGCGTTATTTTGAAGAGTAATGTAAGAAAATGCTTAGCACACACACTATCTGGCATGAAGTGTTTGTGCTATTATTTCTAGCTGCAAAGAGAAGTCAGAAATAATAGAAGAGTGAGTACTTTTCAGAAAATCTGATAGTGATTCAGTAAAGTGTGGTGTCAGAGAAGTTTTTCTAGTAGAGCTGTGTTTTAAATAGGCTTTAAGAGAGCAAAACTAGAAATGACATCTCCAAAAATACTTTGATTTAGAATGGGAATCTACATGCTGGGATAAATAAATCTGAGAATGGGATGACTGCACCAGCAGCCAACATTTAAATGTGATAATAGGAATTTGGGTGATGAATATCTGAAAAGTAAATTGTACTGCTCCAGCTATCTATTTACATCTGCATACCAGTACATTAGCTCTTTCAAAATAAGAATGGCATCCTCTCTGATATTAAACAAAAATAAAAAATCAGGTTTTCACTGAAAAAAGCAACATTGATGCTTTCTACTAGCTATAGCTAAAGGTGAAGCAGTAAGCAAACTTCAGAGGCAACTTAAATTCAAAGTTGCTTTTATTTTTTAATTAATTGACTTTTTTAAAAAAGCAGCTTTAGCTTTACAGAAAAATTGAGTGGAAAGTACAGAGTTCCCATACACCTTCTCAGTCCTCCTCAGTTTCCTGTTATTAACACCTTGTATTACTGTGGTACATTTGTTACAACTGATGAGCCAGTATTGATACATTATTACTAACTAAAGTCTAGAGTTTACATTAGGGTTTACTCTTTGTATATACATTGTATGGGTTTTGATAAATGTATAATAACATGTATCCACATTACAGTTCATATAGAATAGTTTAACAGCCCTAAAAATACCCTGTGCTCCACCTGTTCATCCCTCCCTTTTTCCCCCTGAATCTGGCAACCACTGATCTTTTTCAGCTGTCTCCATAGTTTTGCCTTTCCCATAAAGTTGCCTTTTTTAAAGCAAAATATAAATCACACCTTGACTGAGAAACCTATACAATCAACTACAAGAAGTACTGAGGAGCTGGAAAATTATTTTATAAATAACAAAGGTAGATGTCACTTAATATCATCATATGGTTGAATGAAATCATCACTGTGAATAGTACTGAGTGAAATGACTCACATGCAGAATACAAAGCAGGTATTGACATCAGTGCAGCACATGTATGAGAGAGGAGGGCTTGACAGTTTTATTTTATTTATTATTGAAAATTAGTGGAGAGATTTTTCCTCTTGGTTTGGAAAGGATCTTTCAATATCTTTATGATACAAGAGGTGTACTGGTAGAATAGAATTTCATTGCAGAACAGATACATTTTCTAATTTGAAATCTCAGATACACTCACAATTGTTCCCATTCTCAACGCCTTGGTTGACGCCTTGAATTTTTCATGTTCATGTTTATTTCCCCTACTAGACTACAGGTTTTCTTTGGGGGGTTTATTTACCTTTCCATTTCCCAATGTTTACCACGTAAGTGAATGGACATGTAGATGTCTGCTAAGTGAACATTTATAAATAAAACATGTATAAAAACATCTCCTTGTGCAACTTTACTTCTCATATATTCTCAGTCAAACTGACCCACTTTCTGTAAACATTAACTTTTAAAAATCAAGCCTTTTTCAAGATATTTTAAATAATAAATTTGAAATATACTCATGGTAAAAAAGAAAAAAATAAACGATGTAAAAAGACATGAAGGAAAACAGTAGTGCGTCCCCACTGACTTATGATTCTCATTTCCCAGAGATTGCCACTTCAGAAACTTGCTGGACATATCTACTCACACTAATGTGTAAATGCATATGTATGTAACAAGGTGTTACATAGAACTTTTCTAGTTTCTGCTAAAGCCCCAAAGCTGACAACCGTGAAGGAAAAGCATTAGTACTCTTTTGATCTAAAGAGCTGTGCTATGCAGAATATGCTTAGATAGTTCTGTAGTCATGTCCCATTTCCAGTTGCTATAAAAGAAGGCTGGAGACATTGGGAAATGAGGCCTTCTTTTAAGAGCTTTGTTACTGTGTATACTTCTTCCTCATAACAAGCCAAATGAGAAGAGCATCAAGAATCGTACTTATTGGAAATAGGGTGTCTGCCAGGAGGGGAACCTATATTCTGATAGTCTTTTCCCCTTTCCTCCCCACTTTGCCTCCCTAGATGGGCTGCAGAAATTTGCTGACCAAGTGTTGCAGGACACAAGTGGAGTTTGCTGACAGAACATGGGAGAATTAGAAGTTAATTGATGTCCACTGGAATTGATGTAGACAGAGGTAAGTGCTTGATTCTTACCCAGAAAAATCCAATGAGGTAAATGTCTCCTTCTGCCAGTGTGACATACTACAAGTTCAGTGAGCCTCCTCCTGATACTAACCATCAAGCATTCTAGATGAAAACTTTTATATAGATATAACACCATAGGTGTAGTTCATGAAATTAATTAATTATTGATAAGACAGACTTCATTAAAATTAAAAACCCTGCTCTACAAAAGACAATGTAAAGGAAATGAGAAGACAAGCCACAAACCAACAGAAAATATTTGCAAAACACACATCTGATAACAGACTGCTATTCAAAATACACAATCAACTCTTAAAACTCTACAAAAAGAAAACAAACAACCTAATTAAAAAATGGGCCCAAAGACTCCTTACCAAAAGACCTTAAAAGACTCGTTGCCAAAGAAGATACACAGATGGCAAATAAGCATAGGAAAAGATGCTCCTCATATTATGTCATCAGGAAAACGCAAATTAAAACAACAGTGAGATATTATTACACTCTTATTAAAATGGCCAAAATCTAGAACACTTAACACCAAATGATAGTGAGAATGTGGGGCAACAGGACCTCTCATTCATTGCTGGTGGGGATGCAGAATGGTCCAGCCACTTTGGAAGACAGTTTGGTGCTTTCTTACAAAACTAAACATACTGCTACCTTACAATCCAGCAATTATGCTCTTTTGTATACACCTAAAGGAACTGAAAACATGTGCACAGAAAAACTTGCATATACATGTTTATAGCATCTTCATTCATAATTACCGAAACTTGGACGAAACCACGATGTCTTTCAGTAGGTGAATGAATAAATACATTGCAGTATATCCAGTCAATGGAGTATTTATTCAGTGCCAAAAAGAAATGAGCTATCAAGTCATGAAAAGACGTGGAGGAAACTTACGTACATATTACTAAGTAAAATGTGCCAATCTGAACAGGCTACATACTTTATGATTCCAAGTATATGACACTCTGGGAAGGCAACACTATGGAGACAGTAAAATAGACAAGTGGTTGCCAGGATTTGGGGGAAGTGAGGGATGAATAGTCAGAGCACAGAGGACTTTTAGGGCAGTGAAAATACTCCTATATAATGATACTATAATGATGAACATACGTCATTATATATTTACCCAAATCCATAAAACGTACAACACCAAGAGTGAACCCTAATGCAAACTGTGGACTTTGGGTGATTATGTTGTGCCAATATAAGTTAATCAACTGTAACAAATATACCACTCTGGTGAGCGATGTTGATAATGAGAAAGGCTATCCATGTGGGGATGCAGGGAGTACATGGGAAATCTCTGTACCTTCTGCTCAATTTTGCTGTCAACCTAAAACTGCCCGGAAAATGAAATTCTTAAAAAAAAAAATTGTATATAAAGCAAAAAAAAAAATTAAATTCATGGTTGAGCTGAGGCTAGAAACAACAAAGAAATGTGAACCTATAGGAGTAAAAGAGAACTAGAGATGGCATTTGCCCTAGGACTATCTGCCCATCAGTGTGGACAGAAACAAGAACCAAACCCTGGGGTCTGAGTATAGTGAAGTATGAGTTAGGAGAAACCTCTTCTTAAAACCAAGATCCACAAAGAGTGATACCCTCACTGAGTAACTAGGAAAACCCTCACTACACAACATGGAATTATGACCACATGTGTGTGTTTTCTCTTTGGATCTGGATAGGAAAAAAAAATAAAAAAAATAAAATATATATATATATATATCTCCTTAGAGATCTCCCAATCATAAGCCTGAGTTCTACCTATATGGCCCATAAAATCCCAAGCCAACAATTTAGAAAGGATCAGATATGTAAAGGTCACAGTTATAGAACTGACCAGAAACAGAATAGAAAATACCTATGTCTGACATACTTCAAGAAACAGTAAATGGAAATGAAAATAACTGGACAGAAAAAAAGACTATTAAAACTGGCTAATCAGATTTGAAAAGAAACTAAATTCTGGAAATGTAAATATTAATAATTAAACATTAGTAATCAGTTTCAGGTGTTCATCATTGTTATTCAACATTCATAGACCTAAAGAAGTGATCACCATGATAAGTCCAGCAACCATCTGACACCTTACCACGCTATCACAATATTGACTATATTCCTCATGCTGTACATTACATCCCCATAACTTATTTTTTTTATACCTGGGAATTTGAACCTCTTATTCCCCTTCACCTTTTCTTTCCCTCTTTTTAATTTTTCAATTACAGTTGATAGTCAATATTATTTTATATTAATTTCAGGTGTATAACACAGTGGTTAGACATTTATATAATTTACGAAGTGATCCCCCTGATTAGTCTACAACCCACCTGGCACTATACATAGTTATTACCATATAATTGACTATATTCTTTATGCTTTACTTTACACACCTATGACTATATAGTAACTGCCACTTTGTACTTTTTAATCCCTTCACATTTTTTCACCCTGCCCCCTAACCCCCTCCCATCTATCACCAAAATAAATCTAATATTCATCTGACACCATATATAGTTATTACAATATTATTGACTATATTCCTTATGCTATACCCTGCATCCCCACGACTACTTGATAACAACCAATTTGTACTTCTTAATCCCTTCTCCTTTTTCACCCAGCCCTCCTAATGCCCTTCCCATCTGACAACCATAAAAAATTCACTGTATCTATGAGTTTGCTTCTGTTTGTTTGTTTATTTTGTTCTTTAGATTCCAAACATAAACAAAATCACAATGTATCTGTCTTTCTCGGTCTGATATACTCCACTCAGCACAATACCCTCCAGGTCCAAACAAACTTCAACAGATGGCAAGATCCCATTCCCAGCCATGGCTGAGCAATATCTCACTGTATATATGTACCACCTCCTCTTTATCCATTCACATACATCAACGAACACCCAGGCTGCCTCCATATCTTGGCCATTGTAAACAACGCCGCAATAAACATAGATACACACGTCCCCTCGAAGTAGCATTTTGGGTTTCTTCAGATAAATACCCAGAAGTGGGATTACTGGGTCCTTCTTTGTCTCTTGTTATAGTCTTTGTTTTAAAGTTTATTTTGTCTGGTGTAAATATTGCTACCCCAGCTTTTAATTTCATTTTGTTTCCATTTTCATGAAATATCTTTTTCTATCCCTTATTTTCAGTCTGTGTGTGTCTTTCGATCTGAAATGAGTCCCGTGTAGGCAGCATATGTAAGGATCTTGTTTTCACATCCATTCAGCCACCCTATATTTTTATTGGACTATTTAATCCATTTACATTGAAAGTACTTGTTGATAGATATGTAATTATTACCATTTTATTATTCATATCTTTAATCTTTGTTTGTTTGTTTTCTCTTTTCTTCGGCTTAAAGTAGTCCCTCTAACATTTCTCGTAATACCAGTTTGGTGATAATGAACTCCTTTAGCTTTTTCTTGTCTGGGAAGCTCTTTATCTGTCCTTCAATTCTAAATGATAGGTTTGCTGGGCAGAGTAATCTTGGTTGCAGGTCCTTGGTATTCATCACTTTGAATATTTTATGCCAAACCCTCTGGCCTGTGAAGTTTCTGTTGAGAAATCAGCTGACAATCTTATGGGAGCTCCCTTGTAGGTAACTAACTGCTTTTCTCTTGCAGCTTTTACGGTTCTTTCTTTGTCATTAACCTTTGACACTTTAGTTATGATGTATCTTGGTGTGGGACTCTCCGGATTCATTAAAATTTTAATATAGACAATATTCAAATATTGAACAAACCTATTCCTATAATAAAACCTACTTGAACTTAATATATCACTTTAGTAATACATTAAAGGCTTAATTTGCTAATACATCATTTAGGATTAGTCAGAGATTCAGGCCATAATTTCTCGTGTGTGTGTGTGTGTGTGTGTGTGTGTGTGTGTGTGTGTGTGTGTTTTCTCTGAATTTGGCATCAAGTTCATACCATTTTCTTCAAAGAAGTTGAGAAATGTTCCCCTTTCTATGCTTTCTGAAAATACATGTGTATATAAGATCAAAATTATATGTTTCTTACATATTTGATAGGACTCATAAAACTTTCTGAGCCTACAGTATTCTTTATGGGATATTTTGATCTAGTTATTTGATTTCTTTTATTTCTATATGACCAAACAAATGTTGAATTTCTTTTATGTAACTATACACGTTTCCATTTAGATTGCTAATTTATATTTTTCTAGATATTTGCCTATTTTACATGTATTTCAAAAAATTTTGCCATAGTTTGTTTAGAATATTTGAAAATACCTGCTGCATATTTTATTTTGTTCATTTATTCATTCATAATATTTTTAAGTTGTGCCCTTTATCTTTTGATTAGAGTTTATCAATTATATTAATCATTCCAGTTTTGTCTTTGTTAATGCTTTTTATTTGGTTTTCTATTTATAATTATTTCTGTTCTTACATTTGTTATATACTTCCTTTTACTTAGAGTTCATTGAGTTTTTTTTCTAATTTCTTAAATTAGATGCTTACATCATTAATTTTCAACCTTCCTTCATTTTAATAAGCATTTAAGACTACATATTTATAATTCTCAAGACAGTGGAGTAGATAAATGCTGTGCTTGCCTCCTCTCATGACCACATCAAAATGACAACTAAAGTGTGGAGCAACCATCACTGAGAATCGCCTGAGGTTCAGCTGAACTGAAGTCCTGCAACTGTGGACATATAGAAGAAGCCACCTCAAGACGGGTAGGAGGGGCAGAGACACAGAACAGGCTGGTCCCAACCCCCGTGTGACCATTAAAAATTGGGGGGGGGATAGTTCAGCTGGAGAGGTTGCTCCCAGAGGAGTGAGAGGTCCCAGCCCTACAGCAGGCTCCCCAATCCAGAGTTCCATTGTTAAGGAGAGAAGTCCCTGTAATTTCTGGCTGTGAAAACCAGAAGAGATTTGTGGTTGAATGAGACAGAGAGTGGCTAGGGTCCCAGGTGTTCCACTTAAAGGACCTGTGCACAGACTTACTCAGTGATGGACTTACTCTGAGCTCCTGTGTTGGGGCAGCAGCTTGAAAGGCACCAAAGACATACAGGGAGGAACTGAGTTTTCTGGCTTCAGGGTGAGAGCTAAAGGGGTAGCTTTTTCTCAGACAGAAGTGCTGGCAGAAGCCATTGTTTCTTTGTTGAGCCCTCCCCCCTTTTAGGATGCAGACAGAGGTGGGTGCCATATCTGAGCCTCCATCAACCTAGCTAATATCATTCATTCAGCCACCCTGGTGATTCTATGAGACCCTGCCCCACACAATTTTCAGGCACACATAAGCTGCTTTCAGTGGCTTTCTATACAAATGGCCAGTCTTGCCTGTGTTGTGGCCTTTCCTAAAATCTCTCAAAAGCTCACAAAAGCCCAGAGAAGCAGCATTCTGGCTTCAGCATGTCCCATACCTCTTGCTGAGTAGCCCCAAGCCTGGCACTAGTGGCAGCCAGCATCAGTTTGCAGCTTGGCCTCTTGAGCCACTTCCAAGCCCAGCACGGTGGTGGCTATCTACAAATTACTTTGTGGCTCATGCCAGGTGTCCTCAGGCAGGGCACAGGCTGTGCCTGATCTTGGCCTGCCTTCCCAAGAGGCCCCAGTGCTAGAATGCCTGGTGGCCAGCTTCAGACCTAGCTGGAGCACCACCAGGCCACCTCCAAAAACAATACACCCAAAGGGCAGACTAGACAGGTACCAGAGCCCTGCTAAAGTGAAACTTGCTCCATCAGGTCAGCCCCTGCACAACAAATCCTCCACTGTAGTCACAGCCAGTCCTCAAAACCAATCAGCTTGAGGGTCAATCCCTCCCACTGATGTGCAAACAGCAACATAGATTCAACTACAACAGGAGGGGCACACACAACCCTCACACCTGGAGCACCTGGCTCTGGTGGCCAGGGACACTGCACCACAGAGCCCCACAGCAGAACTACTATATAAGGCCACTCTACTAAGACTGGGAGACATAGCGACCCTACTTAGTACATAGAAACAAACACAGGGAGGCAGTCAAAATGAGGAGACAAAAAAACATGTCCCAAATCAAAGAACAGAACTAAGAGCCAGAAAAAGAACTAAATAAAATGAAGACAAGCAACCTGCCAGACACAGAATTCAAAAGATTGTTTATAAAGATGCTCAATGATCTCAGCAAGAACTTCAACAAAGAGATAGGAAGCATTAAAAATAGAGATAGAAAACAAAAAAGAAGAAGCAGATTTGATTTGCAGTACAAATCAGCAATTTGGAAGACAAGAAAGCAGAAAACAGCCAATCAGAATAGCAAAATGAAAAAACCTAGGAAAAGTTATTTGCTTACATTAAATTGACAATGTATTAGGATGCAGAATACATAAGGTACACCTTCAATTTACTTAGAAAAAGCCAGAAAATAATAAGTAGAAAAAAATGATAAAAAGATATGCATAAGTCTTAAATATCCTAAATCTGGGAACATCCTCAAATATCAGTGGAGAGTAGAATAGAGAAATAAATTATGGTACAATAGCATGTTTTAGAGAAATTTTTTTTAAAATGAACCACACAGCTTTGGGTATAATATGTAAAAGTTTCCAAAAATGTTATTAAATAAAAAATTAAAAGTTATACAAGACTATACAAAGGGTTTATTTTATTTAACAAACATTTTTAAGCATATAATTACTAGTGTTAGACCAGGCATTTTATAGTTATTAATCAACTTAATATTCTAAACAATTCAATAATGTAACTGCTATTATTACCTTCGGTTTACAGGTGCAGAAACTGAGACATGGAAATGTTAACTTTTCATGTTAAGTAACTGCCCAAGGTCACACATCCGGACAATCTGACTCCAGGATCCAGAGTATGATTCCATTTATATAAAATTCAAAAGCAGGCACAGCTAAACAACGTATTGTTTAGAAATATATATGGCAAAACCATTTTCAAATGTAAAAAAAAAAAGGATTAATACAAAATTCACAAGTACCTTTGGCAGTGGGGGGAAGAAAGTGCAACCTGGAAAGGAAACACAGAACAATTAAAAAAACTGGCAACGTTCTCTTTTTTGTTGTCCCCTAACCCCCAGTTTCATTGAGATATAATTGACATACAGCCACATATTAGTTTAAGGTGTACAGCACAATAACTTGACTTACATATGTTGTGAAATGATTACCACAATAAGTTTAGTTAACATCCATGATCTCATATAGACACAAAAAGAAAAAGGAAAGAACAATGTTTTTTTTTTCCTTGTGAGGAGAACTCTTTGCGATGTTTTCTTTCTTAAGAGCATCTGGGAGGTGTGTATATGGGTGTTAATTTTATTATTTGTATTGTTGTTCTTTGATGTGTACATATCCATTATATACAGTCTTTCTTGGTATGCTTATTTCTTAATTTTTAAAAACAGAGTGTCCCTGCAGTGGAAGAGCAACCTGCATTTCCAGAAGTTTTCTGTGAGCCAAGCGTCTGCCAGAGAAGGCAAGTAGACTAAATCGTCATGAAAGGAACCTACCCAAGAGGACAGCCACTCAGGGTGAGGAGACCTCAAAAGAAAGAGGGTGTGTGAGTAGGATGTAAGAAACTATGGCCTGTCTAAAAGAGCATGGTGTAATTGAGGTTGCTGGTCAATGGGGACAGCTCACAAAAGCAGCCTGAGAGAGAAGAGCCAGCATCTGAACATTTGCCAGATGATAACTGCACCCAGAAAGTAGGCGCTTGAAGTAGCAGAGGGAGAAGGGATGCAAAGGTTGAAGAACAAAGTGGAAGAGTGAAGAATGAAGGAGCAAGAGAGAAGCTTTGAACTCGTTAAGACTAAATTCTTGATATTAGACTGAAGTGGATTTTTGATGCCTACTAATGAGGCTTTCTGTTAATTCATGAGAGTAACAGGAAACAGTCCAGAGGAATCTGCCTGAGATAGTCTCCAAAATTGAAGATTTTACAGAGCTTGTTTGAAGCCCAGTGGGGAGAGTAAGTAGCTTCGTTTGCACTTTACCAAGTTCAATAAACTAACAAGTTCAGGTTATAAATAAATCTCTATTCCCTTACCTTTTTAAAACAACAATTTCACTGAGATACGATTCAAGTACTTTAATATTAAACCTTTTAAAGTTTATATAATTCGGTGGTTTTTAGTATATTTACAAGGTTGTAAAGCCATCATCACTATCTAATTCCAGAACATTTCATCACCGCCAAAAAGAACCCTATACCTATCATCTTCTTTCTCCCCTGTCCCTGGCAACACCTCATCTAGTTTCTGTCTCTATGGGTTTGTCTTTTCTGGACATCTCATATAAATGGAACCATGCAATATGTGGTCTTTTGTGTCTAGCTTCTTTTACTTAGCATGGTGTTCTCAAGGTTCATCCATGCTGTAGAGTACATATCATGTTCCACACTTTCTGTGGCTCTATGGTATTCCATTGTATGGCTAGACCATATTTTGTTTATCCATTCATCAGTGGGTACATACTTCAGTTTACACTTTTTGACTATTATGAACAATGCTGCAGTGAACATTCATGTACAACGTTTTGTGTGAACATCTGCTTTCAATTCTTATGCATATACCTAAGAGTGGAATTGCTGGAGCATATGGTAAACTCTGTGTTTAATATTTTGAGGAACAACTTTTTTCCATGTGAATGCATGATTTTACAACCTCATCAGCAGTATATGAGAGTTTCAATTCTCCATCTTCTCACTAACATTTGTTGCCCATCTTTTATTTAGCCATTATAAGAGGAGTAAAATGGTATCCCACTGTGGTTTTGATTTGCATTTCCCTAATGACTAATAATGTTGAACATCTTCTCCTGTGCTTATTAGCCATTTCTATATCTTCTTTGGGGAAATGTCTATTTAGATCCTTTACTCAATTGAGTTATTTGTCTTTTTATTGTTGAATTGGAAAAGTTTTTTTATATGTTCTAGATACAAATCCCTTATTACATATGTGATTTTCACATACAGAGGGTGCCAAAAAAAGTTATACACATTTTAAGAAAGGAAAAAACTGAATTAAAATTGTAATACTCAATATATACCGATAACAAAAGATGAATACAAGTCATGTGTATACATTTTTTTGACACCCCCAGTATTTTCTTCCATTCTGTGGGTTGTATTTTCACTTTCTTTATGATGTCCTATGAAACACAAAATATCTTAATTTTGAAGAAGTTCTATATCTCTAGTTTTTCCCTTTGTTGATTGTGCTTTTCTCTCCACTTTTCTTTTTTAATCACAAATGCAATCATGCTATACCTATAATTCAACTTCTAAAAAAATAATTCTTGGGCATCTTTCCACAACTATCTATCTATCTATCTATCTATCTATCTATCTATCTATCTATCTATCATCTATCTATGCTGTATATTCTTTTATGACTCCATAGTATTTTACTTTATGGAGGTAAATTACAAATTCTCCTTTGAGAAATATTTAGGTTTTTATACCGTATTGCTATTCCAGTGCCACAACAAACATTGCTGATAATATATCTCTATACACGTCTGAGTATATCCACACTGTATATTTCTAGTTATGGGGAGTGTTGGGTTAAAGAGTGTCTACACTGAAATTTTTGAAAGATACTGCCAAATTATCTTCAGTGCTAATACACACACACACACACACACACACACACACACGAGGTCTGACGTTAAGTTGGCGAACTCATCCTAGAAGTGCTACATACCTCATTGCTGAATATCACTACAGTCACCTTTGAAGTACTCCCCTTGGGAAGCTATGCACTGATGCCAGTGCCTAGTCCACCCTTCAAAGCAATTTTGAAACTCTTTTTCTGGAATGGCCATCAGAGCTGTCATCGTATTACCCCTGATGTCCTGAATGTCATCAAAATGTCTTTCTTTCCATATTTCCTTTATCTTGGGTAAAGAAAGAAGTCTTTGGGGGTCAGATCAGGTCAGTAGGGAGGGTGTTCCAATACAGTTGTTTGCTTACTAACTAAAAACTCCCTCACAGATAGCACCGTACAAGCTGGTGCATTGTTGTGATGCAAGAGCCATGAATCATTGGCGAAAAGTTCAGGTTGTTTTCGTCTAATTTTTTCACGTAGCCTTTGCAGCACTTCCAAACAGTAAACTTGGTTAGCTGTTTGTCCAGTTGGTACAAATCATAATTAATAATCTCTTTGATATCAGAAAAGGTTAGCAACATCATTGCAACAAGTTTGAGAACTTAATTGTCAGAACGGACGCATGTGTGTGTGTGTGTGTGTGTGTGTGTGTGTGTGTGTATTCCTTTAATAGTATTTGAAAATGTCTTTACACCCTTCTATTCAAGGGTATGATTAAAATTTTTATCCTTATTAATCTAAGTTTAAAAATGATATTTTGTTTTGCCTTTCTTTAATTGTTTTTAAAGTTGACTGTCTTTAATATGTTTATTGGACATTTGTATTTCCATTTGTATAAAGTGTTTCTTTATACCTTTGTCCATTTTTAATGGATTATTTGTCCTTTTATTGAATTTTAATAGACCTTTGTATGTTAAGAAAATTTGCTTTTTCTCAGCTAGGTATGTTGTAAATATTTTTGTTTTTTTATTTCCTTTTTAATTGCCATATGACTTTTTGTTGTACAGAAGTTTAAGATGATTTTGTAGTTGAATTTATCAATCTTTTAAATTTTGACAAATCATTTTTTCTTTTTTTCTTAATTTTTCTCTAAGCCCTTTTCCCCTCTACTTCAAATTTTAAAGAGTCTGAAATTATTGGCTGTTATTTTTCTTGATTTAATTATAAAACTATGCTGCACATAATTATTTAAAAACTTAGTTATATATCTTGCCTAGAATAGTGCCATGTGCATAAGCCCAGTGAATAAATATTGACTAACATTTTATATTCAGATTTTACACTCTTCTATTCAAAATTGTCTAAATAATTATTTTTAAAAATTCAAACCTTAAAATCAAACTTGGTTTGGCACATCCCATTAGTGAATAATGCCAATCAATGCAAAATAAAGTTTTAAGTATAACAAATTCTATATAACTCTTGTAATTTTACTAACAAGGTTCAGAGGTTTTTGTTTTGTTTTTAAAAAATCATTGTAGAACAGTAGTTACTTCTTGAGGGAATGTGCGGTAACAACAGACATGTGAGCCTTTGTATTTGGAGAGAACTCTTTTGTTCTGTCCAAAAGCCCTAAAAGTTCCCAGGCACCAGTCAAAAGGGGTGTTTCCCAACTCTGAGTGACACCTGAATACATGTCATTTACAACAAAAGGAGAGTTTCAGTGTGTTCAGGCAGGAGATTAAATAGAAGGCCTTTTCAGAAAAGAACAAAAGTGCCTTCAATTTGGAGTTCAATTAATTTCACCTGTTACCAGAACTCTACTAACTCTTGTTTTCTGTTCTAAGCCATATTTGCAACAATTATGACAAGAATAATTAAAGTCAGTTATTGTTCTGTATGTTGTTCTGTATTCTTGTTCATATATCTGAGCTCCTGGAATTACTCTTAAAAATACACATAGTTTGGATTTTGATGATTACTAATGACATTATGAGCAGCCCAGGAAGTTAATGATATTATTCTCAGAGTGTTGCTTTTTTTTTTAAGATTTTTTTTT
>NW_017732559.1:344840-368783 GCF_001890085.2 Hipposideros armiger
CACATTAAAATTACAACTAAATTATAGAACAATCAACCTGGAGAACCATCTGAAGTCTAGCTGAACAGAAGTTTTATAACTAAGGATATAAAGAAGCCACATTGAGACCGGTAGGAAGGGTGGAGATGTGAACCAGTTTAGCTCCAAACCTCCGTGTGGCAGTTGAGAACCAAGAGGGATATCTCGCCTGCAGAGGTTCCCCTCGGAGAAGTGAGAGGCCCCAACTGCAAACCAGTCTCCCCAGCCTGGAGTAGTGATGCTGGGAAGAGGAGCCCCCACAACAATGGGGATTCCAACCATCTGGCTGAGAGGGAAGGCTGTGGGAAACCCAGACGTCCTCTTAAATGGCCCACGCACAGACTCCCTCACTCACAGGCACTCACCTTAGGCTCTGGCAGAGGGACAGTAACTTGCGGGGGGTGGGTATTGGAGACATACGGGGGAAGACTGAGATGTGTGGCTTCAAAGGAAGGGCTAGAAGACAGTCACCATTTTTCCTGTGTGGGGTCCTCTTCCTATGCAGTCAGCAGGCAGGCAACATCTTTCCTGTGTTGAGCCCACCCCCATAGGCCAAATCTGAATCTGATTGGTCTGGTGAGCTCCACTTGCTCCACCGTGCTCACTCATTGGGATCCAGCCCCATCCAACTCACCCAACACCAGGGGTACATTCTCCGAGAGCAGCCAGCCCCTCTCACATTTTTTTATTTCTTGGAAAACTATTGGAGTCCTTGGGCCCTACCAGGTAGGTGACAGCTGGCCTCCATGTGCTCTGAGACTTTTGCTGAGGTGCTCCCGGCTCAGCACTGGCACCAAACCAGAGTCTACATTAACCTGTTGAACCAAACCAGAGTCTACATTAACCTGTTGATCACAACTCTTCCAACTCTAGTGACTCCCTGAGACCCTACCTCACCCAACTTGCATACTGCATGAGGCTTTTATCAGTGGCTAAACCTGAAAGGAGCTGGCAGGTGGCAGCAGGCCTTGGGGTGTCCTGGCATTTTGCCGAGCTACCCCTGGCCCGGTATTGGTGGCAGACGTCCTTGGTTCTCAGTGTAGCCTCTCCCACACACCTCCAGGGTTAGCACAGGGAGTGACCAACCGTGGATCGCTTTGTAGTCCCCAGCTGGTCACAGGAAGTGGGTGACCTGGGCCTGCACCAGAGCCCCTAGCAGGAGGCCCCAGAACCAACATACTTGGAGGTTGGCTCAGACCACAGCAGAGCACTGCCCAATTAGTCCAAAGAGTGGTCTCATTTGACACCAGAGCCTGCTGGGGCGAATCCCCCTAAATAGGGTAAGCCCCCACACAGCAGCCTGTAAGCTGTGGACATGGCCAAAACCCACAGCCAATCAGCCTGAAGTTCAATCCCATCCACTGAGGTGCCAATAGCAATCAAGGCTCAACTACAACAGGAAGGCACACACAATCCATAGAAGGGTCACTCCTGGAGCACCCGGAGCAGGTGACCAGGGAGGTTGTGCCAGGGCCCCACAGGGCACCCACCACACAAGGCCACTCTGCTAAGACCAGGAGGCATATGGCTTATAACTTAAAAGTGAGGAAATTGAAACTTGAGCAAAAGCCAACCAAGGATACTTGCACGTCTATGATTTGTTTTTCCACGCATATGCTGCTTGATTTTAAAAGCAATGTAGGAAAAGAAAGATAGGACCAGGAAAAGAGAGGAGGAGGTTTATTTAGTTTATTTTACCCTGTTATTGTATTGAAGGAATATTCCAGTTGTCTTTGCAGCAAAGCAATTTCCCCCACCCACATAGAAAACTTTGGTTATTTTTCAACCATGGCTAAATGGCAATCTTTCTATATTACTTGGAAGACATGTCAAGATTTCCTTAAACAAATATAATAATCGCCATGTAAATGCATGATGATTGGGGCATCTTCCCTCCTCGATGATGAATTCCTTGCTAAGCAAAGCTGTATCTGCACGACTGCATGTTTTACACAGGCCCTGGGCAGACTCTGCCATGCTAAGTGCTGTGCGTGAGGACAGATAGGGACATTTTTTTGTTCTCAGTACATTGGAATGTTGATTTTTCTGAATTCCTCATTCAGCATAATAAAAGGACTTCAAATTTCATATAAAATCCACTTTGAGTACTCCTCTCAGAGCTGCCAGCCCAGGACTCAGCTGATCAAAAGTGATTCCACCAAGCTAAGGTGGGGCCTGTTAAAACATTACATCACTCTGTATACACTGAACCATGGAAGGCTCCCATACATACAGTACCTCCATCAGTAGCTTCTCCAGTGAACACTTCAATGACTCAAGCAGTGATGATTCTACCCTTGCTTGAGAAAATATTTTGTAAGCTACTCATCCTGCTCTTAGGAAATTTAGACATATTGACTCTTGGAGCTACGCAGAGCGTTTGAGATCACCAAGTCCAGCCTTCTTGGTTTTGAAACTTATCCAAGATCTAGTAGGTGGAAGAATTGGAACTAATTCTCCTGTTTCTTTTCACTGCCTGACACGGATGCCTAACTGTTTAAGGTAAAAAATAAGTGATTTTATTTTAAGTGCTCTCTTCTCTTCCTTATGGAGTATAATGAAGGATGTATTTCCTAAGCAATTTTTCTCATGCCAGAAAATTCTTCAATTTCACATTTAGGTTTTATGGCATTATAGTATCTAATTCAGTTTTTTTAATATGTAAACAGAACATTTAGAGTTTTTCCCAGAGAAATTGTCATTTGATAAATGTATGACATTTAAATTTTTTAAAAATACTAAAACTAAGTGAGGTTAGTGGCACTCATTGAACTGTCAGTTACTCATTTTGGGAATTTAGCTTAAGACCAACATGTTAAAGTAAGACTTAGGCATAAAATATACAGACACTAACAAATGTCCACATGTTTTCAAAACATCACAGGAAACTGTTTCATTGTGCAGCAAAATAGCAGCCACATCCTTTCTCAACGACTATACCAATCATGCAAATATAATTTGAAATTGCAATTTCATTCCTCTTACGCATGTTGTGCAGCCTTAGCCATTAAATGAGTTTTTACTATGTTATTTCTTGAGATTATTTATCTAGAGTCCAAGATCTTTCCATGTGACTTTCATGGCATGGAATTTATGAAGGTCACATGCCCTGAATTGCTTTAGGGAGCACAGCCCCTGAAATGACTCTCTGTGTCTTGGAATTCTCTAGAGCTCTTTACCTATGAACAGCATCTAACTATTTAACCCAAGAGACAAATTCTAACTGGATAATTCCCAGGGAATTATCTTCTTTGTACATAGCCATTATCAAGCAAGTCTTCCTCTTGGAATAGCATCAAGACCCAGACTACCTCATCCCCCTGCAACCTAGAGTGACAGATAAATGTTTTGGAGTCAGAATATACCTGGGTTTAAATGCTGAATCTCTGTCACCTTGGGAAAATTAAGGAATCTTGCAGTCTTGCATGGCTAATAAGACAATTCCTACCTTTCAAGGGTGTTGTAAAGATTATGTAAAATTATATGTATAAACTGCCTCCAAAGAGTGCCTAAAATATTATCACCCTTCAAGCAACCAATCACTTCTGTCTTCTAATTTTTCGGGTACTTACAGATTCTCCCATTTCAAATGACCGAAACTAATGCTGATCATTAAGTAGTCGTATTCTCTCAGTATTACTTTCTATGCTAATTTATCTCACTTTTTAACTTCTTTTTTACTGAGGTATGTAACCCTTAATTATCACATTTCTGCCACGTGCTCATTAAGGCAAGACCTTTCCAGCCTAGTGCTTTTCCTTTTGGCAAGGCCGGACGCTTAATTATATGCTTTTCCCTTAGCCACATAGCCAGGGATTCCAGAGCTCCTTAAGATTAATTAAACCTGCTAACCCATTCCTGCTGCAAAGCTGCCTCGATTTTAGACTGCTGAACCAAGGGGTTTAAGTGTTTTATCACAGAACAAATCAATGAACAATCTGGAAGTGGAAGCCAACAAGCTAGATTACCAGCTCTTTGTGACACTGAAAGAACACTTCCATTGACTGGTTTCCTCTTCTGTGGTGGTTTCAACAATACCTTAGTGAGAATCTGCCTGGAGACAGGAGCGCTTTCCTGTACTGCGATACGATGCATCCGCACACTCACAGACAATTCCCCATTGACTTCAACTGTAGAAAGGGAGGGCTGGCACATTACTTAAGAAGGGCAAGTCGCCCTAATTAACAATGTCACTTGCTCCTAGCTTTCCTACAGCAATGGCTCTTTGTAATGCTCAACCATTGAATATTTATGGTGTAGGCTTCCTGCTTAGAAATAACTAGCTAATGTTTATCCAATTTAATTTAGCTTTATTAGATAACTGAATTTTGTCTATTTTTCCAGATCATGAGTGTAATGTGTAATCTGGCTCAGATTTCAATATATTGCTTCTTGGTGCATAAATGAAAATATCTCCATATTCTTCAGTACACAGTGATTTATTTTTTTGTTTGTTTCCTCCTGGAAACTGAAAGGAAGAGAAAATATATCCTTTTATTTATTTATTATTATTTTTTTAAGTAGTGAAAGAGTAGTTTATTAGAAGAAAAAGTGCACTTCAAAGAAGTAGAAGTGGGCCTGAGCAGAAAGCAGTGGCTCAAGGGCACATTATTAGAAGAGAAAGTACCCTCCAAAGAGTTTGGAGCGGGCTGAGCAAAAGAAGGCGCTCAAAAGACCAATTTAATTAATGTTTTTGTGTTTTACTTTAATAACACAGTTTTGTGCCAAAGCCCAGAATGAATTCTCTCTCATAAACCAATCTCTGAAATTATGAATTTAGTGTTTTAATAGTTGAATGTTATTAATCAGTGATAGAGATTTAAGGAAAATTCTCAAAACTAGCAAGTATAATGTATATAAATTAAATATAAAAATATAAAAAATTATATATATATACATATATATACATATATGTATATATATGTATCAGGGGTGCCAAAAATGTATACACATGACTTGTATTCATCTTTTGTTATCGGTATATATTGAGTATTACAGTTTTAATAGTTTTTTTCTTTTCTTAAAATGTGTACACATTTTGTTTGGCACCCTCTGTATATATAGAACTATTACTTGGTGTGTGTGTGTGTGTGTAAATATCATGTTGAGGTAAGTTTTAAATTAAAGCAAAATTTAATCTTGTGATATAAACTGCTTATGAAGATATTTTATCTGTGAGGGTTTAGGGTTTACATATCATTTTCTTGCCATTTTGAATTTGGGCTCTTCAATAATGAAAAATACTTTCCCTCCCAGTATAAGCTCAGTTGTTGTTAAGTATGTATTTTAAAAATGGAGGAGACAAACAGAAAAGTTTGTACTTTTATAGGTTGTACTGTTTAACCATCATTATTATCTCAAATCTTCAAGTTGATGAGCACCTTTGCTTTACAAAATCCTTCACTTTAGTGTGTTTATCTTCAGTTGTGGAATGAAAAAGAAGAATTTAATCTAAAAATAACACAGTTCATGCTTAGCAATTTGGAAGTTCTGAATTACCTATCCTAATATACAATCAATTTCAGTTCATAATATTGGTATATATTTAATAACAGACCTTTAGAATTCCTGGGGCTGTTTATTCTTTGTGATGAAATTTAAGATAGACTGTACCATAAACATTTGTCTTCATTATTCATAAGTATTAAGAGTAACAAAAATGGATGAAGTTGAAATAGAGTTCTTTACAGGCCGTTTGCTCGCATTTAATGCAAGCAAATGGAAAACATTACACAAGGGCATGATTTTCTAGCTAGTAAACCAGGTTCAAAAATGTTTCATAGTTTAATACAAATACATGTATTCAGAAAAGGAAATTGCTGTGTCAGGTGTTGATACGTGCCAGGCAGATAGTTTCCTGTTTTGGAAATCGCTCTACGCAGTTCATCAGAGCGGAGATGGTTCTATTCATCTTCTACAAGGGGAATTGGCCAGCTCAGTGAGAATGACTTCCAAGTATTTCAATGGAATTGAAGCCCAGGTTGTAAGACTTTCTAGATACTTAAATATAAAAGATGTGGGCTCTTTTCCTTTAAATTGAAAGTTTATTTCTATATGCTTAGATTAAAAATTTTTTTTTTTATATTTTGCATCTTTATACCAACAGAATTTTGGATTTTGAATTTAAATTTTCATTAATGTTATCAATCTTATGAAATCCCTTTAGGAAGATGAGACATAATTTTACAGTTACAGGAAATTCTTGGCTACACACATTAGTAGAGGCACAATGTTTTGGAAACCACGTTGTAGCCGGTAACTCCATTTTCCCCAATTGTATTCTCTCTTCCTTCTATTAAAAAGCAAGCTAATTGACTAAATTTTGTATTACTCTCAACTTTTACTATATTAATTGCTTTGTACAACCAATGCTTGAACCTTTCTTCCTTTGGTAGATGTATCATACTCTTTTTTTTTTTTTTTGGTAGAACTTTTCTCCTGACCACCTGTTTTGAGTAGGAGGTGCCAATGGTACTACCCAATCACCTGTAGCTCCAGTGATTGGACCAAGACAGGCTAAAAGCAGGCATTCCCCAAGATTTTTCTAATTTAAGCAAGGAAGGGGAGGGATTGACCCTTGGGCTGATGTGTTGTGAGGACTGGCTGCAACAACAGTGGAGGAGCAGGGTTGGCTTTAGTGGGGCTCTGGGTCCCACCCAGTCTGCTCTTTGGGTGTGTCATCCTCGGTGGTAACCCAGTCATGCCCTGGATCATTCTGAAACTGGCCACAAGGCATGCCAGCTCCAGGGCCTCCTGGGAGGGTCCCTGCCACAGGCCAAGTTCAGCCACAGCCTGTGCCCTTCCTGAGGACACATGGCAGGAGCCACAAAGCAATCCGCAGATGGCCACCACCAATGCTATGCTTGGAGGTGCCTGGAGAGGCCAAGCCATGAACCAAGGCTGTTGCCACTAGGGCCAGGCTTTGGACTGCTCAGCAAGAGTTACAGGACACACCGAACCAGATGCTGCTTGTTTATGTTTTGTGAAACTTTAAGAGATGTTAGGAAAGTCCACAGTGTGAGCAAGACAGGCCAATTGTATGGAAAAGCCACTGGAAGTGGCTAACCTGAAAACAGCATGGGACAGGGTCTCAGGGAATCTTTAGGGCGAGGCAGATGAAAGGTGATAGCCCGGTTGATAGAGACTCAGATATGGTGTCTGCTGCAGCTACAAGCCAGAAGTGGGGAGGGCTCAACAAAGAAACATTGGATTCTGCCAAAACTTCTGTCTGGGAGAAAGCTGCCACTCCAGCCCTTGCCCTGAAGTCAGAAACTCAATTCATCCATGTATGTCTCTGGTTCCTTTTGAGCTGCTGTCCCAGTGCTGGAGCTCAGAGGAAGTGAGTCTGTCAGTGAGTAATTAATTCCATGTACAGGTCCTTTAAGAGGAATTTCTGGGAGGGTAGCAAGCCTGTCTCGCTCAGCCAAAATCTCTGCTGGTTTTCACAGCCAGAAATTACAGGGACTTCTCTCCCTGGCACTGGAACCCTGGGCTAAGAAGCCTGTGTGGAGCTGGGACCCCTCACTCCTCTGGGGGAGGAGGGGGTGTCCTCTACAGCCAAGGTATCCCTCCTGATTTTTAATGGTCTCACATGAATGTGGGACAAGCCCGTTCCGTGTCTCTGCCCCTCCTGCCAGTCTCGAGGTGGCTTCTTCTTTATGTCCTTAGTTGTAGGACTTTGGTTAGACTTCAGGCAATTCTCAATGATGGTTGTTCTGTAGTTTAGTTGTAATTCTGTTGTGGTCATGAGAGGAGGCCAACACAGCATTTACCTACTCCACCATGTTCACCCGAAATCCCTCACTGCCTTGTTTTGTTTAAGCCTTAGGACCACCTACTGAGCCAGGAAGGCAGGGAGGCTATTTGCAATTTTTTTAAATGGAAAAAAGTCTGTGCACCTGTTGCACAACTGTAGTGACAGCTTAACAGGGACAAAGCATGCAGGGAGTGTACTCAACAATTATTTCTCTCATGTGGGGTGTAAATGCTTTGCTGTTTCAAGTATTCGTATGGAAAGCATGAGGCCTAACAACACCCTCAATGCCTTTTTCTGTGAAAGAATCTATCGTACCTTTCATCTTTAATAAATAACAGTAGCTGTTTTCCAAAGGCAGGGAAACTTTATAAAATATCTCATATAATGAAATTTTAAAAGAAAAAAATTGAGAAAAAAGATAGTGATTTTTGAGCCATTTCCATCATCATGGAAAGTTCTGTCAAACAGTATTGTTCTGGAAATTTCTATTTTATAAAAATCCAGTTTTAAATAAAGTTTTGGATATAATTATTCAGTTCACACCAACTTATATTTTCCCTTAGGTCTTAAAGAGTCTTTACACTTGTTTTATTTTTGATACAAAAACAACAACAGCAAAAATGGTATCTTCTTACACTGAAATATTACTCAGCAATGAAAATGAACAAATTATAGGTACATGCAAACATAGATAAACCTTATAATCATAATGTTAAGCAAAATATTTAAGATACAAAGAAAAACTGTTAGTATACATCCATTTATGAAAAGTTCAGGAAAAGGAACACATACATAGGTTGGTAAAAGAAACTATAACAAAATCAAGGAAGTGATTATCATAAAATCATTATAATAGTTATGTCTAGGGGAGAGGGAGGAAGACACACTCTAGAAGGCATACATAAGTGGGCTTCTTAGTTATTTCCCAATCTGTGTGGTGGTAACATTTGCATGTTTCTATAAACTTTCTGGAATGTTTTATTTTTTGCAATAAACATAGGCTAAAAATTACTGTCATAGTTAATTGAAACCGCCCACTTCTTTGAAAATATCAAATCCTTTTAAAACTGAGGCAACTGAGGGATTATTCATCACTGCATGGACTCTAGATGTGAGCGTACAGATTTTTAGTATGCAAGGCGGAGTGCTACCTTTTGACGATGAGGGAAAATCCTTAATTTAAAAATGTTGGCAGTAGATTATGGTAGACATACTTAAACAGAAATAAGATCATTTACTTATTCCCTGGGGGTTTGCATAAACTAAATGACATATTTTTATTCTATAAGTGGCTAGATGTTTTAAATATCTTTGTTGAGTTGCTGTCATTTTCTTCTAGATGTCATGTTAAATATAAGATTAATGGAGGTGTTTGTTGATACTGATCAGTTGGAATCATTTATTAAGGACGTGTTAGCACAGACATTCTCCTACTGCCACTTAATCCAGACTAGGTTCAAAAATTCCAGTTGAAAATGCTTCAACTATTCAAAACAATCTCTTGTGCTATTATAAGTTGGAAGGCTCTAGAGATTTTATCATTGGATACTTGTACAGCCAAAAGGACGATTCGTGCTCAATTATTCCTAGAACCTGAGGTTGTTGTTTATAACAAGGGGAACCTGGATGTATATCAGACCCACCATAATTACCCTTCATAATTAATGTCCTCCCAACATAACGCCCCATTCCTCTCCATCTCCCACTATAGAGATGGTGGATATTAATCTCACTATAAATTAAAATGTTAATTTTATCTCCATGCCTTCAACTGTTGTGTGAAGACATTTTTGGTTATAAGTTAGAAAATTCAATTCAAACTAAGTTAAGAGAAGATGAAATTTTAAAAATTTAAAGATATTTAATACTTACTGTACAGTTCCAAATACAGAAGTAACTGCTATTAAAATCTGGCTGTGGATCATTCTAGGTTTTACACATATTCACATGGACAATTTTTCTTAACTTAGGCTGATACCATCTATAATGTTTTTCAATTTTTATTTGTATTGAATGGAAAACTTTCCAAGGCAAGGTGCAAGAATATTGCACAGTATTGGGCTTCCTCATTTTGTAATAACTGTATTATGTTGTTGGACATTTAGGATATTTCCAATTTTAAATGAGAATTTATTGACATTATACTGGGACTATCAATGTAATCTATCATTCAGAATCAAGGGAAAAGTCAAATAAATATCAGCAAGAGTGGAGGAACCAAGGCAGCTCCACAGCAGGAATCGTTTGACTTTCCTTCCAGAGCTCTATGATTAATATGTCTCTCAGTTCAAATTCTCTAGAGGGCATCAGATTATTCCAGCTGGAGTCAGGAGCTGCACTTGGTCCGATTAGGTTTGACCAAGGGGCCAGGGTCACATAGATAAAAACATGGCTGTCAAGAACCAACAACTAAGATAGAATGCAGAACCCATATCTGATTTAATTTTGTCTTTCTAGTACTTATACAGTGTCTTACCATCTCCAAAGACAGAGTTATGACAAAGTAGCTCTCTGTCATAAGCTCTTCTCTCATTTTTTCCCTTTACTTCAATGTTTTACTGATACTATGTGCTAAATTTAAAGATTATTTTTGTGACAGGTCCTGAAGTTCAAGTCCAGAGTGGGCCATCCTTGTGGAGCTGCAATGAAAGAAGGGGAAGGATATTTGCATGAGACCTGAGTCATAGATCCCTGCTTTCAGTATAGGACGCTGACTTCTCCTTGCTTTTTCTAGCTCCACACCTACATGCCCAACTGTTTACCAATACCTCCATCTAAATATCCAATGGACACTTCAAATCAGTATTTCCAATACTGATTTTATCTCCTCATAGACTTCTACTTGTTCTGGATTACCTCAACGAATAGCGTCTCCAGCCAACTCCTTCCTTACCCTTGCTTTCCAATCAGTGGCCAACTCCTATCAGGTCTTCCTTTAAGGCCTCTCAAATCACTCCACTTTCCTCCAATCCATTGCTAATGCCCTAGTTTAGGCTACCATCTTCTCCAGTCTGAACAACTGCAATCTTTAATTTATCTGACGCACCTCCTGCCTCTAGCCTATTTAGCTCCTCACAATCAGTTTTCAATCCTGCAGCCAGTGTGAGCAAAATCTTTTCTTACAACTATTCTCTTTTCACAGCAAGCCTAAAAGTGAGCCAAGCTCAGCATAAGATAACATTGCGCAGCCTGCAAAGCATTTCACAAATTTCCTGCGTCTTCCGTCTTAGCCTCTCTATGTTCCTTCCTCATTACCCTTTCTCTTTATTTCCTTTTTGCTTCCTAATTTCTTGCCTTTAGCAGCGGTTCTCAACCTTCCTAATGCCGCGACCCCTTAATACAGTTCCTCATGTTGTGGTGACCCCCAACCATAAACTTATTTTTGTTGCTACTCTATAACTGTAATTTTGCTACTGTTATGAATCATCATGTAAATATCTTTTTGTTTTCCGATGGTCTTAGGCGACCCCTGTGAAAGGGTCATTCGACCCCCAAAGGAGTCGCGGCCCACAGGTTGAGACCCACTGCTTTAGAGCAACAGTTCTGAACCCTGGCTGCACGTCACAATCACTTGGAAACTTTAAAAAATCCTACCACCCATGTCACCCCAGGCCAACTAAATCAGAACATCTCGGGTAGGGCTCAGGGATCAATGTTTTTAAAGCTCCCCAGATGTTCCACTATGCAGCTAAGTTTGGGAGCCTCTGCAAGTCTTTGAATATGGATCGGATCACGTTGATCCAATCCCCCTCCCCACTTTGTTTATTTTTGTCCCCCTTCTCCAAGCCGCCTGGCTTCTGCTCTTCCTACTTATCTTACAACCCACTTACACTGGGAAGCCTTTCTTGACCACAGAGAATAAGCTAATGTGAATAGATGTACAGTTTTGAACAATGAAACTCTCAAGACCTCTACATTCATCTATAAATTACCCTTGTGGACCATCTGATTACCCATGTAATCAACACTCTGAAGACAGCTGTGTTTGTCAGGCTAATACTATACATGTATTAACTGGGTTAACTACTGCTATCAGAGTTGGTGCTAGATGATTAGTCTGCATTATCCCATTGAATCCTTTCAACAATCTTCAGAAAGAGTTCAAATCCTATTTTACTGCTGAGAAAACTGGAGCTCAGACAGCTTCACAAATTATATATGCTAAATATATAGATACCATATATTAAAAAACACAGAATATAAACATATTCAAGTTTAATTTTTAAAAAAATCAGAATATTATAAATGAAGTTTTGAAATCCTTTAAACAAGAAACTTTTTCAAATGTATGTTTTGGAAATGTCAGATGTTTATGGAAAAAACTGCTCAGCAGCACAGCAGAAGAAAAATAAATAACAATGTCGGAAACATCAACTACTGTAATGATTTTATGACATTCTGATAAGCACATAAAGATTCAGATAAGAGAAATGGCAAATTTGTTTATTTTGCTTTAAGTTGGCAAACAGTTCCTTTACAATTCTAATGTATACTGAAGGGGTGCATTTCAAAAGCAATAGCTAGGAACAAAAGCTTAAACAGGATTTCTAGCAGTTTTAAGGCTACAAAGATCTTTATGTTTACTGCATGGTTGACAGACATTAAGATTTAAGAACCATAACATACACCACACCCTTTTTATTCACTACTTTCTTTCTCCACTGCTTTCCTCCCCTCCCCCTCTCTGACAATCTCTCTTTATTTTTCCAGCTTGCACTGTGTGTTCACCTCCTGTGTAATTACCATAAATAATCAGCAAGATAGGACCTGTGTGGTACAAATGCCACACCTTGGTTGTGTTGTGAGTAACCACTCCAAGTGGTGGCAACCTAAACATTTGCACACTTCTTGCCACAATGTCCCATACTGTTTCACAACAAGTTAAGTCTTTGAAAATCCAATAGGTGAAATATCTGAATGCTTCTCCATGGTTAATACCTCACCCAAAAACTACCTTCCCTTATTCATTGAAGTATTGACTAGCCAAAACACTTGACTCTGCATGCCTGGGACGGGTTTTGACTGCAGCTCAGAATGATTCCTTCAAATTAAAACCAAAACACAAAAAAACCCAATTGTTCTTGCCTCTTAAGAACTGAGCTGGGGAAAATAAAACTGTTCAGCTGAAAAAAATGTAAAAACAGGGGCATGGTAACTGCTTCTGCCAAGGCTAACGTGGAATAATCAACATGACTTCAGGGATTATGAGATCCTAGAAAAGGAACACTCTGGTGTTGTACTTTCTTGAGCCAATTATTATGAGTGTGAAAGAAAAAATAAATAACAGAGATTCCCAGTAAATAGTAAGATAGGCAGGAAAAGCCCCCATTATGGATTTCCTTGGCCCATCCAGCTACACAGCCAGACTCAATCCTCCAATAAGTATCAATCTTCCCTCTCCTGTGCTCTGTTGACTACTCTGTGGGTCTTCCCAGCTGCAAGACAATCAATCATTCATCCCTATTCTTCCCGGGGAAAGTGTGAGTGTCTTTAGCATGTAATAATGACTCCCCAGTTTTGGAGAGTTGCAAAACTCTGATTTCCAAATCATTGATACTACCCTGCCTCCCCCCCCACACACACACATATTTGTGGGGCCCCAGGTGTGCAAAAAGACAAAATCACACCATTAGATGGGACTGTATAAATCAGTCAGGTCCCCTAACTTAAAACGGAAAAAGTTGAGGGTCAGAAAGAATTTATTTGCTCAAATTCACACTAGTTTCTGAGTTCCAGTCAGTATATTTTCCTACACCTAATTATCTTTGTAAAATTAATTTTGTTTATAAAATTTCTTTTGAGAGAGCTGAAGACACCTGTCTTTCTTCCTTTTTTTGGTATCTGGGATTGGTGGCTCAATTTCCCCTGTGTAATCTGTTTCTTATCATAATTTTGCAATGCAATTTCAACTGTATTTCAAATGCATTTCATTTTGATTTGTCACAGTATTGACTCACCATTGCACATTCCATATTCAAACAAGATGGTATAAATTCTCTAGAGGACTGACTGAGCAACTGAAGGAGGAAGATCACCTGATTACCTAAGATAGCTGCCTCTTTAATCTCTGTGTTTTAGGTAGCTCTCCTTCTTGACCCAGGTAGGTGGCTTCTGGAATAAACCCACTGGGCAAAATCCATTCTGATGACCTTTCTTAAGAGGTTTTGTATCAGCTTTACTTCTCATTCATTTACCAAACATCAAATAAATGCCTTCTTTTCCTCTTCTTTAGGTACTCCAATGACCAACTGATTTAGATGTAAATTTCTTGAACTCAAGAAATAATTGTCCTTACTTGGCAGCACTTAGTTTATTGACATATTCATGATGTATCATTAAGTGCTAACTTTGTAAGCACATGTGATGAGTGCATCCCCAGTGTAATTTCAGGATGCAATTCCAAGTTCACCAGTAATCTGGGGCACCCAACAGGCACCACAGCATGTTAATTAGCCCTAGCTCTGGACAATCATGCTAGTTCTTCAATCTTAACCAGAGCTTTACAATTGGAAACTATGTCTACCATTTCTCTGTACTTTAAAATTTAGATATAACTAAAAATATCATTCAGACTGTGAGCTCCTTAAGGGCAATAACTATGAAGTATTTAACTTTGACTTCCCAGTGACTAATAAGCTGATGTTTTATGGGTAATTAATAAATGTTGAATCAATAATGAATGAATAAGGAATAAATGAATCAATGTGTTTCAAATCCCTCCCATTCAAAGATAATGCTATTGATGCTTTGAATACATATTAATCAAGGCCAATTTTCTGTTGATAATTATTTCCTTGCTCTTTCCCTAACTGTCGCTACTTTTCTTCATCTCTGCCTCAAAACAAACCACCCCTTTTCTGCTATGGTCCAAAATTATAGAGAATTGTAAGGCTTGTAGAGATGCTTGTCTAATATATCAAAGTAATAAGGTACAAGTGGCATGCTCCAATAAATTATTGGGTATTTATTGGGGACAATGATCAGAATTCCAGTTTGCAAGCAAAACTGACACTGTCCATTAAAAAGATTATCTGGGGCCCGAACATTGAAAGGGGCACACTGTTTCACAGTTGGGGAAGCCAGACTGGAAATCAGTGAGGAATGGAATTAGAGGAAGAGTAGGAAGGGGGTGTAATACAAACTGGTGCTGAAATACACAGCTTGCAAATACAACCACAGAGGCAGTGCATGCCTCCCCCGCAAAGAGCTCTGGATTGTTGATGGTTGCTCAGCAACCACACTCCTTTTCACATACCCATTTCAGTTGATTGTAGAGGATTTGTGGTTTCTCACTTTTTTTCCTTTACCTTTTAGGACTGCCTTTGATTTTCAGTTATTAATCACATTTCAAATGTCAGCCAATGTACTATTTGTTCTGAAATCTGAATCCAACTCAAGGTCGTTCATCTGCAATGGAGAGTTCTTTGTCACTAACCCCACAGGCTAAAACAGAGTTGTCGTTTTTTAAATAACAAATAGTAGGTCATCTTTATTCCTTCAAAGTTGTCAGTTATCTATATAACTGAACAGAGTGAATATCAATGAAAGATTAATTCTTAGAGTATATGTTGGATAGCAAACCAGCTTACGAGAGTTAAGACGGTGTTTTAAATGTATAAATCCTTCACTTCTCTGAGCTCCACTTTGAGGAATTTAACCTTGGGAAATATTCAGAAATGTAGTCACATTGATTCTTCATTATTTATAAAAATACCAAAACAACCTTAAAGTGATACACTAAAGATCGCTTAAGTAAATGATGACACATCCATACTATGGACCACCTTCTACTAAAACTCAAACTGTAATGGGGTATTAGCATTATTACTATTGCCATGAAAATATTTATTATAGATTCTTTAAAAATACATGCTATTTAGCTATTTTTATTATGTATGTAAATATGTACACAAGAAAAAAAACTGAAGGATAAAAGTAAAATGTTAACAGTGGTTATTTTGGGGTAGTAAGACTAAGGTGAACTTTGCTTTATAACATTTTAGTTTTTTTGTATTTTCTTAAGTTTCTGATTTGAAAATATATTATTTTTTAACTATAAACATTAATAAAAACTAGAACATGCAAAGGAAGAGATTAACTATTTGCTGGGAATTTCGGGAGCAGAGAAGTTTCTCTCCTGCCCTCAGGAATACCTTTGCAATAAGGTCTAAAATCTTACATTTACAGAGACTCACTTCTTGGTCCTTACTCTCTATCTTTTGCTAGAATGAAAATATACCTAAAAAGCAAAATATTAATTTGGCTAAGCATTTATACCATAGGAAGCCAATGCTTTTGAAGCTATGTCTGTGAAATCAGTTTATTGAATCTTGCCTTGAATACAAAATAAATAAAACTGAAAGAAATAGAAAAATATCTGAGTTCATCCACCCTAGTAAGAGAAGGTATTGTTGCATGATACGTTATTTTCAGTCATATATGTATGTATTGGGACATGAGGTAAAATGTATTCTTTATGGAAGGACATAATCAAAACAGCCACTGTGATAGCATGAACACACGGACTAGGTCTTCTCCTGAAATGTGTTTTTGATTGTGGTGGAGATATCTGTGAAAGGGCACTGGATGCTTCAAGTGGGTGAAAGGAATTCCTTAGGATTTAGGGATGCAGAATGGGATGTAAGAGCATCAAAGGACACAGTTTGTTCTGTGGCTCTCCTTAGCTCCCCTTGGCTGCCCTGGGGAACATGAACTATGGCACAGAGCCCTGTGCAGCAGTTCCCTGCTATTGCAATTTGGTGGATAGAATTTTTATAGTTACTACAGTTTAGGACTATAGGATCAGAGTAACTCACTGAGCTCCTCAAGATATTATAATACTATCTGTTGGTACTTAAGCAAGAAACCATTTATTTGCTCTGTGGTATAAAAGTGGTATTAATCTGTATAACCACTAGAATATTTTATAACAACTGAATGCCCAAGTACATTGATATATTTTCAAATGCTATGGGGAAGAGATTGTAGTACCTTCTTTGACCTAGACCAAGATTCTAAACAATGTGAGAAGTCAAAATTTATCCTGACTTTTTATTCTCCAGCAATTCATAGGTCTACATTTTTTCATAGAGGTTCTCTGTTCCCATATAGTCTAGAACTTCTCTTCTGAGCAAAGGAGCCTGGGAAAAAATATCTTAAGTTGTACTTGACTCGATCTGTTACCTCTTTAGTGGGCATTTGCATTTGAAAGAGGACCTAGTGCTGTAGAGCAGGGTCTTTAATGCAAAGGAATGAGGCTGATCTGTGACAGGCCAGGAAGAGATTGGTAGTAGATATTTCTCATTCTTTGACCTTCATAATCTTTTGACATCCTCCTTGAAGGTAGAAATCTAAACCACAACCAAGTGACATCAGCTTTGCTAATCACATTTATCCAGGTGAGATTTTCAGCTGGAAGAGAGCCATGTTAGGAGGCAGGCACCACATCAATACATTTTCTAGTGAAAACATGACTGCACAGGCATGCTGTTTTCAGGGGAGCAGTGGTAGGTTATTTAGTGTCTGATGCCCAGGGTCAGTGGTGTGAGTTGGGATGTCCTGTGCCTGGTGAGGGAGCAATGGGATCTTTGCTGGAGTAGTTCTACAAGGTGATTTGAGCTTTGTTTCAGGCTGCATCTGTTACAAACCTGACTCTCTGACATCACAGAGATTCAATGTCCTGTTATGGTATATGTTTCTTGCTATTTAAATTAATTAAAATGTGTTTTGTTGTTTGTGACTAAGAACCCCAACTGATATGGGTTCCTTCCTTCCTTTAAATCATGCTATGTCAACAAAAGTGGACAAAGTATGGAGAAATCACCTGATACTAATGTCAGATAGTTCTTCCATATGTGTTATCTAATACTCACTTATGTATATTTTCTTTTTAAGAAGAACAGAAAACAATTGATGGAAACTTATTATTTAGTTTTCAGTTTCTTGAATAAGTGATATTTGGATTCAGGTCTTAAAGGTGAAATACTAAAGACTAGGATTGAGGCCTTGACATGCAAAGCAATTCTTCCTTTGCCATTTGCTGAAATGACGGGTTTTTTTCCTTCCTTTCTTCTAATTTACTGGAATAAAATTGTGTTCTTGGGTTTACATTAATTAGTGGTTCAGTGCATGTGTACAAAAAATAATGTAAAAGGGTTATAAAGTAGATAAAAAAATAAAAATGTGACATCCCTTTATTCATTTATTTTACTCCTTTAAGCTAACATTAAAAGCAAAATAAAATTTGCCAAGTTGTGTTCTCTTTTTTATTGACCTAATTTATTTGATAAATAAAACAAAAGTAGAATTTAATGTAATGCTTGACACCTAGAGATGAAATAAATGGCTTAGTAAGGAGAGCTCAAGGTGGTCAATCTAAATAAAGAGGGAAGCTGAGGCAAGCTCAAATGACCAACAATTGAGTTTATTTGGGAATAGTAGGGAAATTGCAATTCGGAAAATGGATGCTGTAGCAAACTACATTGAGGGTTTGGGGCAGACTGTATTTATTTATGGGCAAAGAGTGCAAAGAGCAGGAAGTCCAGCCAGAGCCTAAGCAGTAACTTCATTGGCTTGGGGATGGGGAGGGATTCTTGGAGGATGTTCACTGATAAGGAGCTAAGTCTCGGTCTTCCGTACATCAGGCATTTATGGAAAATCAGTCACTTAGTTCTTAAGTTTTGTTCTTATGATGGTGTAGCGTGAGATTCTCTATTTTATAATCCTCTGGTTCCATCTTAGATTGAATTTTTTCACAGGGCCACGAAAGCTACAATGGGAAAGATGCCTTCCCGTCTAAAAGACGTTTTCACTGATTCAGTGGAATTTTCTGTCACGGCAGCCGTTTGCTGGGTCATTACTTCAAGAATTCTGTTGAACTCACATATTGGAAGGACCACAACGAGAAACAAGCATTCTAGTCATTAAAACGTTGCACAGCAGAGGTAATTTTAAAACTCATACTCTATATGAATACATGTGTGCATGTGTTTCCTTTTTTAAAAAGCTGGAACCAGTATTTGCATTTATAATTCTGAAAGACGAAGCAAAAAGTAGTCATATTACCTTTTACTTATAATATAATATATTAAGTGGGGGCGTTTTTGAAACCGGGCTTAAGCCTTCCAAGGCCCACTAAAGCAGATTAGTAAATATCTGTAACTAACATTTGGACTTGAATCATTAGCATAACCGTTTAAGGTTAAGTTTTTATTAATCACTTCTATAATTCTTACTAGTGAAAAAGCTGAGTTTTGATGCCACTTATGATAAAAAATATTTTGTTTTGATTTTTTGGCTTCAACATTGCAACACACAGAATGAAAGCATTATACACATCATGCCACTTTTTAGATACATGTCAAATTGCATATAGAAAATGGGGGTGGTGGTGGTGGAGTATACACAGAAAACTCTGACCTGGAGTAGGCGTGTCAGAGAGTGGGCCGTTTTCGGCGCAAAGTCCAGGTCTTTGTCAAGTCGAGCAAAGAATTGAACGAGATGCCGGAGTAAAGCACTGAAAAAGTAGTTTATTTGAAGAGACAGTACTTTTCAAAGAAGTAGAAGTAGGCCTGAGCAGTAGAGAATGGCTCAGGGGCCCATTATTAGAAGAGAAATTACATTCCAAAGAGTTTGGAGCAGGTCGCACGCAAAGGCGAGGCTCAAAAGGCTCAAAAAGGGAGGAAGGGGCTCAAAAAAGGGAAGAAGCGGTCAAAAAGAGCAGCTCGGACTTCCCAGGACTTGGAGTTTTTATCCCCTTTCTCTAGAATGGGCTGTTCCCTTTTGGGCGTGGGACCACTTGATTGGCACCTGTGATTGACAAGCGGTACTGCACAGGTGGGAGTGACTGGTCTGATCTAGTTGGGTATTTTGTGCCCATTTGTTTTCCCACAGGGGTAGGTAATTACAATACAAAGGGGAGTTTTGGGTGTAGGAGATGTCCCCTTGGCAGTGTGTGGGACAAGCAGGAATGCAGAGACCCAATGCCTGCCTCTAACTGCCTGCCTAGTTTTCCCCTTGAGAGACACGATCTCCATAAAATCTCTATGGGCAGTTGAGGAACAGGAGGTCTTTTCTTCTGTATCTGCTTCCTGCTGGGCAGGGGCATACAGTTGTCCCTGCCTATTGGGGGATTCACGGAACTCTCACCCTAGCTGAGCTCAGATGAGAGGAAGGGGTCTCAAGCTCTGCCTGGAAGACCATGTTGCTTCTTTGGTTGTGACTGGCAATCTTGTTGGGGTATCCTCTGTATCCCCAAGGTCCCTGAATGAGGAAAAATAGATTTTAATTAATAAATCTGTTAGCTCTCATGATGCCTGTGGCCATTCAGCCCATCATTCAGGTGTCTGGGACAAGAATGGGTTTGGAAAGAATCATTAGGCTTACTGGCCTGGGGGATATTGGGAAGTCACAGGCTCTCAAGTAGTTATCTGGAGCAAGGGTAGGAGATTGCTATTGTTAGGTTTCAGAAACTGATTTACAAAGCAATCAAGAAGCAGGGGGATAGGAGAATTCTAGGATTCAGGCTAGGAGCAATCTTTAGTATTCACAAACTGGTTGGAAGAGTAATCAAAGCCAGGGGCTAAGAAACTAAGAAACTAGGGAGGAGGAGTAACACTTCTATCCTTAACATTTCTATAGGAAAGAACACTTAAAAGTTTCTCAGTGGTGGGGGTGCTGCTTGGTTGGCCTGTAACAGTGAAAATAATGAAATAAGATAAAATGCATCTTGCAATTCAAAAAATATCTATTTTTAGGGGTTTTGTGACCAGTTTTCTGGGGTAGAGGGCATTTTAATAATTGCTTTCAAAAAATGTCTTTGAAACTTTTGCAAAACTGTTTGGAACAGTTAAGCTAGTGTTTCTTAAGTGAGGAGCTGGAAGGAAAAGAAGGGTGGTAGCGAGTCTGCTGAAATAAAAACTTCTGCACAGAGTCAAGAGTGAAGCAACATCAAAGAGAAAGAGCTCTGGAGCTGTACAGATTGGGTTTGAGTCTTCGCTCCCCCATTTGCTCCCTGTTATTTATTAATAATCTCTCTATTCTTCAGTTTCTGTGTTGTTAAATGGATAAAATGCTTACCCTTCAGAATACTAGGTATTAAACGAAAAGTACTTTGCACAGTACATGGCATATAATAAACGGTCAGGAAATGGTGGTGATGGTGGTGATGATGAAGATGCTAATGATATTATTTTGAGGAAAGCGAGGCAAGAGTAGGCAAGTTGTTTTCTACAACTGACTCAGCAATTCTCACACTGCACCACGGACCTCCTAAAGCAGAACTTCAGGAGATGGGACCTAGAAAAACATAATTTAAAAAATTCTCTGGTGACTTTATTAATAGGCTAATTTTGTGGGCCACTGGAATTTGGTTGCTGGCATTTTACTGACTTTTGTAGTGTGAAGTAAACCGCAACCTCATAATGTCTAAAAGTAACCGAGTGACAACTGTGAGTGAATCATTAAGTGAGCTCACAGGGGAGGATCTCCAGGCCTGATGTGAGATTACCCTCTAGCTACATGCAAAGCTAGGATGCTAGTTTAAATATTCTCCCTATGAAAGAATATGTAAATAATGAAACTGATGTTAACATTCTTAAGACTGATAAACCCACTGAAAAAACAAATAGTGAAGCCTATGTTGGTCTATAAATCACATATCTAAGCTCTGAAGATATCTGCTGTGGGCTGTTTGGGACTCAAGTGTGACTTGAGGCAAAGCTTTCAAACCCATTTGCCTTTATGTTCCCATTAGTGGTCCTCTAATCCTGCTCCAAAAATCTCAGTACTACTGTGGGGCTACAACCCTAATTATGACTCCCCAGTTTTCTGCCCTGACAGGTAAGGTGGACACATAAATACTTCTCTGCGTCCTTAAGTGGACAAGACTAAGCTCGGGATAACAAGTGGTAGAAAGGGTGTGGAGAAAAGGAAACCTTGTGCATTGTGGATAAGAATGTAATTGGTGCAGCCACTATGGAAAACAGTATGAAACCTCGTCCAAATATTAAAAATAGAACTGCCAAATGATCCAGCAATCCCATTTCTGTGTATTTACCCAAAGGAATTGAAATCAGGGCCTTGAAGAGATATCTGCACTCCCATATTCACTACAACATTATTCACAATACCCAAAATCTGAAGATAACCTAAGTGTCCATCAACAGATGAATGGATAGAGAAGATGTGGTAGGTATATACCACGAGAAAGAAGGAAATCCTGCCTTTGCACCTTGGATGAACCTTGAGGGCATTATGCTAAGTGAAATATGTCAGACAGAGAAATACAAATACTGTATGATGTCACTTACATATGGAGTCTAAAAAAGCTGAACTTGTGGAAACAAAGTAGAGTGGTGGTTACTAGGGGCTGGGGAATGGGGGACACGGAGGAGATGCTGGTCAATTGGCACAAACTTCCAGTTTTAAGATTAACAAGTTCTGGAGATCTAATGTACAGCATGGTGATTATAGTTAATAATACTGTATTATGTAGTGGAAAGTTGCCAAGAGACTAGATCTTAAATATTCTCACCACAAAAAAAGAAATGGTGATTATGAGATGGGATGGAGGTGTTAGCTAAGGCTGTGGTGTAATCAGTTTGCAAGATGCAAATGAATCAAATCAACACATTGCACACCTTAAACTTTCACAATGTTGTATGTCAATTAGGTCTCAGTGAAGCTGGAAAAAAAAAAGGACTAAGCTCTAGGATATCAATGAATAGTAACTGGATTATAAAATAGAGAAAGCAAATAAGATTGCTTCACTTATTAAAAATAACTGCAAAGATTCCCTGAAGTCCATGCATTTGCTCTTCATCCTCAGTCCATGCAATATATTTATTTTAGGGACCTTTGCAATAATTTTTTATTCTCTGGGCTCAAGTCAGCCACATGATCTGAGATATATTCTATATAGGAGCATTACCTACTGTGATATACTCAAGCTTAGCACTCAGGGCAAAAATATTGTATTATATGACACAATTTTGAAAGGTTCAGTTTGACCTCTGGGAGACTGACAAGGAAATAGAAAATAACATTTTAGCAGAACTTTTTAAGGTGCATCAATGACTAGACAATAACAATAATAATGATGCAACATTTACGTAACACTTTACAATTTAGAAAAGGCTCTGCAAATGCTGTTTCAAATTTTGAATTTTGAAAACCCATATTTTATTTAGCTTGATTTCTGTAATCAAAAATAAAAGAAAGGGAGCTACGTTAAGGAATTACTTGCTCCAATATGGGCAGCCACTCGCTAACTGCTGGAGTTGGATCGTTAGTTCCGATGCTCTACTGACTAAATGATTTTCATGACTTCAAGTCCAACATTTTCACTGTACAGAGCTGATCTAATCACAATCTATATGTAGTAAAGAAATACTAGGTCAACACCTTTGGTGTTGAATCTAAATTAAGTATGATAGTTTCTTTGCAGAAGGTGTTGCCAGTTGAGTCAAGGAGCTAATTTATTGAAACCTTAGGTAAGAGATGACCTCCTATCAGAGTCCTTAGTGTTTCATAATATCTTCTTTGCACAGAAGTATTATTTATTGGTTTCAACAATCTTTTCTCAACAAGTAATTAGAAAAAGAAAACTACTGTATTTAGCACAGAGATCACATTGCAAAGTTTCTTTTATGAGAAGTACGGTAGAGGAAATGGGAAACCATACAAAAGAGCTTCAGCCACAATTAAAGGGGGAATAATAAAATTCACATTGAATTACATAGGCTGAGACTCAGGTCCAATAATTACATAGTTGTTTTAATAACACAGTACAATCACTGCTTAGATAGCCCAAACATCTTCCCTATGAGGTAGGGTGAGTATTATCATTCTGTTTCACCTATGAAGAAATAAAAATGCAGAGTGGTTCCTTGATGTGGCCAAAGTCATATAGGTAAGTCACAGTAAAACTGAGATTAGAAGCCACACCTCTGATTCTGTTAAAACTTGCTATTCTTCTGTCCTAGTTTTTATTGTAAAATACTGTTCTTTATGGTTTAGGATTATTATCATTCTTAGTTAAACGTTTTTGCAAGCCATGCCACCCCATTGTCCTTATAGCATCTTCCTTCTGGTGAGTTTACAGAACTTGGCTGTCTGTCATGATTCTATAGCCACGTGTCCATTTTCTGAAAGGTATGGAGGAAATAAAG
>NW_017732559.1:370158-380115 GCF_001890085.2 Hipposideros armiger
AAGAAATCTAATTCAAAATTTTTAGAAACCACTCCTTATAAATTTCTTTCTCAAGAACTATTTTTTGTTTATATATCTTTTCCCTTTTGATTCCATGTCTTCATTTTTAAAAATGTACATGTGATTTTTAATTAGCATTTATTTACTACACATTAGGGAATAATCCAAAGGTGGAATATGCATTAGTCCATAATTTCAAGGAGCTGACCATCTAGAGGCTGAATTTATGCAAAAGCAAGCAGTTACTGATTAGCTCCTGTTTCATCTGGAGAAACAATAATGAACAAGATAGACCCTTCCCTGGTGGACTTTACATTCTATAGAAGGAATCAGGCAGCAAATGTGTATATGAGTAAAGAAAATAATTATAGCTTATGATAATCACTAAGAGGGAAATAAATAGGGTACTATAAAAGAAATAAAGAGGCAGATGTTTTAGAATATATAGTCAAGGTATGGTGCTGAGTCCTAGGGGACATAGACCCAAAGATGAAAAAGACATAGCTCTGATCCCCAGGAGTTTATTATCTAGTGAAAAGCATAAGGTAAATATATAAGTAACTACATGGGACTGAATCAAATAAAAACCACAGAAAAGATTAATGTAATGTAGAAACAAACAATCACTAAATAATTTGGAATGAAGTTATTCAGGAAGCATTTATGAACAAAGTAATGTTTGAGTTGGGTTTTGCAGGATGAACTTGCTTTTGCTAACTGATGGAATAATGAGTGAAAAACAATATGACAAAAGGCAGAGAAGGGTGAAATTACACTACAAACCCTGGAAATGGTGACTAGTCTAATATGATAGAAGCAAAGAGTGAAGGCGTGTGGAGAGATGAAAAAGGACATGACACAGTAAATGGAACCTAAACCATAATAGAACTGAAAGCAATTTTTATTTATGGAATTAAGAAGAAATAGCTCTACCCAATTTTGAGAAGAAAAAGTTTAGTACAATTGTTGATGCTTTTTTCTATGTTGATATATTTATTAAGGATTAAGATCCTCCTTAAGACCCATTATTTATCTAGATTGTGCCCATGGAACTGTGAGTCCTTCTTAATCCCTTTCCAAGGAAAAGAAGGAAAATGAATTTTCTTAATAATAAGTTCTTCAGGCAGAGTATGAGATAGAAAAGGGCATTAATGATTAATAGTGAAATTGGTACATAAAATCTATACATTTTACAGTGTTTAAAAAACTATCCTTACATTTCATGAAGTTCCTTGTGAAAATGATAACATCTCAGCTATTCTATGGAAAATCAAAGTGAAGGAGTTATTATGTTCATGCTAAACTAGACTTTCCCAGAGGACAGAAAAAGAAGAGCAATTCATTTTACGGGTTTCAAGTATGGCGGAAAGGTCAACAAGAGGAAGCTTTGAAATGGCTGAATGCTGCCAATTGTATTTTTAAACAGTAGCTAGCTCATGAAGAAATTTTTAATCCAAGTCCCACAAGTGGACTTCAGGGATGAGTAGAACCCTTTAAATCATAAAGAATATTGAATGTACGTCGACATTCCTTTTTAAAATCAGATTATTAAGGGGGAGGGGATTGATATGTCTTAATTAGGACTACTGTTGATATTTTGAATGGGGCACTACTTTTTTGGAGAGATTATTCCAAGTTTTGAAGGATGTATAGCATCCCTGGAAGCCTGTCCATTAAATGCCAGTAGTGAACTCTTAGTCTCTGTGACAACCCAAAACAATCCCCATATTCCCAAACACCCTCTAGAGGTCCTCATTTTGAAAATCACTCGATATTACATAATCCCAAGGAAAATTAAGAAACATTGCTTTCCAAAGCTTTAATTGCTTTGTTTTTGAAAGTGTTTCTTGCTTGTGAGATGATCTTCTTACAGAGAATAGACAGATAGGACTGGAATCCTCAATTAAGTAGATTAAGAGGTGCTGTGGGAGTATCTGAGAAAGAGAAGCAGAAGAGGAGAGAGAAGGCGGAGGTCAGAACGAGATGTACGAATTTAAGTTCAAGAGTTCAAGTCACTTCAGATGATGACAGGTTCATTTGTGGCCATGGAAGTGGGTGGCTTATGTGGGTGGAGGTGAACATCATCAGGGATGAAGAGGTCAAGGACAAAACGACCACATTGTTGGGTGAGCTCTTCACATGTACATTGAAAAAGCTCAGCTTGATATCAGGACTTGGGATGAAGGGCCAACTATGTTGGTAATAGAGTCTTAAAAAGGGAACCGGACATTTGACATTTGAGAAGATATCTGACAACCCTAATAGTCAGACAAAAGAAAGTTAGAAAATAATAGGGTATTTCACCAGTTTGATAAACATTAAAGGATTGATATTTGGTTGTTGGAAAAGTCATGACGTATTTTTTTTCTTTTTCATTGCAAAAATGCATCATGATTTTTCCAGCAACCCAATAATATTCAGCAGTGGGGACTGAGTAAGCAAACAGATATTCTTATATATCCCTGAAGGGAGTGCTACTATCTTTTTGGTTAGAGATTTGGAAATATCTATTAATTCTTCCATCCCACTTTTGGAAAGCTATCCTGCAGGAACATAGTTATATAGAAGTCAAAACACACAAATCTGTTTATTGCAGTGTTGTCAGTAGTGTTAACAACACTGATAACAAAGTATCTATGAATACAGGGATAGTGCATCCTCAGTACGGAATGATATGCTTCTAAAAAAAAAGATCAATCTGCAAACAAGTGTTTTAAGAGCAAGTATCTATAAGAAGTAAAATTTTAAAGTGTCGACATAAGGAACGTCCAAATCTGTAGAGAATTTTTATGAGTTTATATGATCCAAACTGATNCTACCTTAGCCTAAATGAAATACAACAGAAAAACGATTTTGGTTTTGGTTGCATTGTTGGTATTTTCCTTTAGCCCCAGCAAACTTTTCTGATAATAATACTTAACTGGAGAAGGCAGCATTGTATATTTACAAGCACTGATTTTAGGCTCTGAAGACCCAGTCTTTAAGGCCTAGCTCTACCATGTAATCTTTGGAAAACCCATTAACTACTCATTTCCTCAGACATAAAATGAAGCAGATTAGGGCCTTCAGCATGGTGTGTTCAGCCAAAAATCTCCACACAGGATTTGTACAGATATATAACATGGTTGGCAGGCACCAGGAAACGGAGAGTGAGTCCTCACCAGACACCGAATCGGCAGGTGCCTTGATCCTGGACTTCCCAGCCTCCAGAACTGTGAGCAATAAATTTCTATTGTTTGTAAGCCACCTAGTCTATGGTATTTTTGGCAGCTCAAACAGACAAAATTTAACATAAAATTCAACATAGAAGCTTTCTTACGCTACTGTGCTACTATGTAGTTTTTATGAGAATATTTGTGATCTGATGCAGTTATATAAGTCGTTTGTTTCAACTGATGAGGAAAAATGCTTCACACATTAGTCTAAATATTGATTTATATCAAAAGTAATTTTTAAATATGAAGCAATTTTGGTAAATATTAATATAACTCTTAGTGGAGAGTAGAACAATTTCCTGGATAATTGAGGCAAAAGTACTGTATCTTAGGTGCATTGGTTATCTGGCTTTTCCTTTGAATTAGTAGAAGTTGCAAAATTGTTTCTCATCTTTCATATAGCTATGCCTTTGGAGGCCTAGCTAATAATTCTTGAAAATAACCAAAACGCAAATTTGAAAGTTACACTATTTGACACCTCTCAATATGTATAAATAACATTGCATTATGTTATTCTTTTCATATTGTAAAGGCTTCTAGTCTGAAGTTACAGGTTAAATCACCTAAAGCTGTTTACATGAAGAATTTACATGAAGTGATTTTTCCTTAGAATATTCTGAGGTTTATGTTCAGAGTCTTAGAAATATACTATTTTGCTTACAGGAATTAGAAGCAAGACTGTGTGAAATCCTTTTGAACATCTAAATCACCACACTTCATTCTTTTGACCCTTTCTTTGTCAAAAAGTACATTGAAGAAATCTAATTCAAAATTTTTAGAAACCACTCCTTATAAATTTCTTTCTCAAGAACTATTTTTTGTTTATATATCTTTTCCCTTTTGATTCCATGTCTTCATTTTTAAAAATGTACATGTGATTTTTAATTAGCATTTATTTACTACACATTAGGGAATAATCCAAAGGTGGAATATGCATTAGTCCATAATTTCAAGGAGCTGACCATCTAGNTCACATTTAAAAAAATACTGCTCTGTACTTTTGAGAACAAGCCAGACCCCATGCAGATCCCCCACAGAAATGCTGGTGGCAGTGAGCATTCTCTGTATCTTAGAGCTGCCCTGGAGATGACCAAAGAACCCAAAACTCCATAATTAACATTCCATCAATATGAAAGTGTTCAAATATATTCTCATGCTTAAGTTATATTTCAAGAAAAGACGCTTATGTATCTGCCCATAAAAGGCTATTTACAAATTGGGAAATTCAAACATTGTTATCTACATGGTACAAACTAAACCCTGATTTTAAGTGAGGCTTATGAGCATGGTAACAGATTCTAGACTTAGAAAAAGGGGAAGAGAGTGTAGGTGTTTTAATAATCCTCTCAGAAAATGATCTAGTGACACTAACACCAATTCTCTGATACTTGACCTTATTTCTTATAGTCCCTACTCATAGTGAAGAGTGGTAATTTGATTGATTGATTCATTCATTGAACAAGTATTTCTTGTGTTCTTACTATGGGCTAGGCAAAAGGCTAGGGTAAAATCAAGAACCAAAACAAACAAACAAACAACAAACAAACACAAATTCCATAGTCCTTGTCCTCTTGAAACTGATGATCTAGTGTGGTGGGGTGGCGTGGGGTTGAGGATTGGAAACAGATGTTAAAAAGGTAAAGAAAGGTAAAATACAACTGTGATAAATGATATGAAGGACACATGTAATGTTATGAAAATTAAACGCGAGGGGAGGGTAAGAGAAAGCTTCCCTGTGGGATGGAAGGCTGGGATGAGATCTGAAAAAGGAATGAGTAAGCCAGGTGAGGAGGCAGAAGAGTCACTATGTGGCAAGTGGAACAAACCCCATGGCAGGAGGGACTGTTTCTCATTTCAGGAAAGGAAAGAAGGACCCAGAACAAAGAAGGCATTGTCTGAGTAGAAGCTCTGCAAAGAGAAAACCCAGATTATGTAGGTTTTATAGGCCAGACTGAGGAGTCTTCCCCAAGAGGTGCTACAAGTCATTGGGAGAATAACAGGATTAGATGCGCACTAGGACAAGGTCTCCCTGGCTATGTGACTAGCATGGATGGGCTGAGGAGAAATATGCACACAAGTAGCAGGAGACATGTATAAAAATGTTTACAACACTAAACTAGAAACAGAACAGATGCTCATCAAGAGTGGAATGAATAAAAAAATAGTGGTGTAACTATACAATGGATTACTACACAAAAATGGGAATGAACAAACTGTGACTACGCACTTCAGCATGGATGAACTTCATGTACTTAATGTTCAGTGAAAGAAGCCCGATGCAGTAAGATACCTGCAGTGTGATCCTTCCCACACGCATCAAGTTAAAAGCAGCCAAAACTCATATGTGGGGTAAGAAGTCAGGAGAGTGGTTATACTAGGAGGAAGGGAAATGGCACTAGTGATTAGAAGGGGGCATTAGGTGGGCTTTGGCAGTGGCGCCAATGCCCTGTTTATTAAAGGTGTTGGATTTGCAATAATGTGTTGTGCTGTAGACTTATGTTTTGTGCAGTTTTCAGTATTTGTGTAATATCACACTGAAAAACATTTTTAACCTTTTTTTTTTTTTTTAAGAATAGATAGGTAGAATCTCACTGACTGTATACAGTGAGATCAGTTAGGGAGTAACGGCAGTATCGTCCAGGATGGAGAGAATGATTTTCCCCTTGAACCTTGCTAATATAATGAAGATGGAAAAGAGACTTATTCGAGAGCTATTATTGTGGAGACAACATGTACAGGACTTGGTGGTAAATTAGATATGGGGTGTGAGGAGTGAGGAGGTGGCCAGGGAGAGTCCTAGGAGCAACTGATTTAGGAAACTAAAGAAGCAGTTCTCTATTTGTGAGACAGGACGAAGGGTAGAATGGATGAGAGCAAAGTTACGTTGCCATGTTTGGTAGCAGAAAGGGTCAGTCAAATACCAGCGGTGAGAAAAGGAGAAAGAGAGAGGGCTGGACTTGTTCAGAGAGCAGTGAAAGTTGGAGAAAGTAGCTGTGGAGGGTGGGAGAGGGCAGAGAACTGAAAAATCTTTTGAAGTTGATCATCATGAATTTATAGTGAACATTTTACCCTGAAGAGCGACTTGCTCCAGCGGCAGGCAGCGGCTCTTGTCCAGACATGAAGAGAAACTGGCGATTAGGATCACACAAGGTTGGAATTCTGCCAGATGGGTGTGATCAGCATAGTTTGGGGATAATACGATAATTCAAAATAGATCATTAAGAGGTTGTGATAAATCCCAATTTTCTATCTGCATCATAATGAAAGAGGATCTTCAATAAGCACCTGTTCTAGGGTTCCCTGGGAATATGCCAATTTACCTGAGGAAGCAAGATGACGGAAGCCAGCATGACGAAGGGCACAGGTCTCCAGAATTCCTTGACTCCTCTCCTTTCTGGCATGCTTCCCATTGTCACTGCAGCCACAGCCACACCTGACCATTTCCTCTCCCTTCTTTTCATCTGTCTCTTCACTGTTCTTTTTCTGCAAATCCCTTTCTCCGTCTCATGTCCTCTTTCCTTTTGCATTTGCCTGGGGAAAGTGGGCATGAGGTGGACACACTATAATTGTTTAGGGATGGGGCACATTGGGACCAGAGAAAGTAAATGGAGAGGAAGAGTAGTGTTTGAGCTTATTTGATGTATCAGTTTATACATAATTTCAGGCCTCAGTAAACCATGGGACCCATTGCAAGCACAGCAAGCCCAAACCATGACAGTGACATGCCAACTAGCATTTGGGCCCTTGGCAACATTGCAAAGAAATCGGTTTTATCTTTGGCATGTGTTTCTCTCCCTTTCTTTTCCTTCTGTTAATACCTTACTTATTTATTCATTCAGTCATTCAGTCATTTATTCCACAAACATACATTGAGTGACTTACTATGCATGAGACATGAGCTAGTTGTTGTGGCCACTCAAATTTGTGGTCTCTCAACCCAAAAGGAACACTCCTCCCCTCTAAACTATTCCCTCCCTCTTCCATGATTCCATCAAAAACAACCATTTCCTAGGGGGTCGCGATTAGATTTTTATTTAAATAACCCATACCAATATACACATAAATGGTCATAACTATAAACATGTGGCAAGCTCTCTCCTAAGCGCTTTATAAATATGAATACATTTGATCCTCATAACACATTATGAATTAAGTACTATTATTATCTCCACTTTAAAAATGAGAANAATGACAGTTTTGCAGTTTCTTTTATATATTTAGAATTAACAAGGAAACGAAGGAAGATTCCATGAAGGTGGGAGAATGCAAGGTACATAGTGAACAAGATTATGTGCTCCCAGGAGGGTGGGTTTGTCTTTGAGGGGTTTGGAAAAGAGGATTACTTCAGGCATTCCAAAGGTGTCTAACCTAGATAGACACAAGAGCAATGGACAGGACTTGCTTAAGGCAAAGATAAGCCTTCTATAAGCCTGGGGCATGATTACCCACCATGACCTGCCCAGTTAGAAATTTATGATCAGATCACCCCACAAAGACACTTTTGGTCAGATTTATTAAAGAGCTCCATTTTTTGTCCACAAGAGTTACAAAAATACATGGAATAAGCAATAAAAAGGAAATAAATCCTACATGTGTTGGTATGAAGTTAGAGAAAGATGTGGGGGTTACCCAGCCATTTGTTCATGTGGGATAGATCATGAGATAGGGTTGAGGGAGAGGACAGAGACTAGGAGTGCCTTCCTTATATTCTGTACTTGGACTTTTTGACTTGCTATAGGCATGATTACTTTTACCATTAAAAATAAAACTACTATGATGAGCAAAACAATTTCCTCAAAAGAAATTACAATCGTATAAAGAGATAAGAGAAGTACACAAATAGTATCAAGTGGCAGAAAAATTGATGGGCCTTGAAAGATCGATAAATAATCTATTGAGGGCATCGTCTAAGCAAAGAACTCCAAGAATTTCTCTCAGGCCTAGTAATATTTTTAAGAAAAAAAAAAAAACCTATTCAAGTTTTTAAGTCAGATATTCATGCAAAGGTATTATTATAGCAAGAGCTACCTTTCAGGAAAAGTTCTTTATATGTGTTAGAGGTTCATTGAAACATTTAAAAAAATTAATTTAAAAGTAGTAATCACTAACCCTGTAACAATTACACACAGTATTTAGAATTTAACAGGCCCTCCCTGGCACATTTCTGGTTTCATTGCCTGAGACATTTCCTTAAAACTATTCACAGTGTCTCTATATTGCCTGAAACCAGTATAGCATTTTATCAAACACAGCCCATCCCTAGCCTTTGGCTATAGATATAGTATTACAAGTCATGAGGAAAAGAAAGAAAAAATAAGAAGCATCAGGCACATATGAGAGGTGAAGGCTGTTATCTCTCTTAACCCAAGGTCATGAGGAATTGCTGTTTTGCAGAACTGAGATATAGAAACTATGTCTTTAGCCCAAATTGTCATTGTCATGGCATTGCTGGGTTTTTTTTTTCCTCCACCCATTTGCTAATGCATCATGGTTGGAATAATGAACCTGGGCGTCATCAGTGAACTCCACCTCTTGCTTCCAGTTCCACAAGAAGCATAAGTAGGTAAATAGGTGTGTGGTAGGGTGGTGGCCCTGTCACATCCATCCGTCATACGCCTGCTCTTCTAGTTGTTGAGCCAACAGGAAATCACAACCCTATAAAGAATGAAGAAAAGCTTCCATCGAACTAATCTTCAATGTTTTCATCTTCATGTGATATTTGAGGGCACGGCCTTTGGAATAACATTCCAAACCATGAAATACAAATTTCAAATTGTATGATTTGGGCATCTTACGTCATACTCTGAGCCTCAAATTCTCTGCCTGTAAAGTAGTGCTTGTGCCCTCTTCATAGAGTTTTTGTGAAGGTTAATGGAGAAAATACATGAAAAGTTTATAGTGCAATGTCCACTAAGAAAATATTGTCTCCTTAGTTCCTTCTCATCTACCTATTTCATACTGCTTACATCTGACCTCTCATTTAATTTTCCTCTCCCTCTCTCGTTCACTTACTTTTTGTCCTTCCTGGCCCTTTTTCTTCTCTAAATGGATGGTTTATTTTTCCTCTGGAACAATTATAATTTTTTTTTCTTCCTTAATATTGTGTGCCTTTTAAATTTTAGCCACTAGAGGGCTACATAATAAGATACTATTCCATTCACATTGACCACATTCACATTGGAAATCAGAGGATAAACATTAAATAATATAGGGGAATCAGGTAATCATAAAATGTGGAAGAGATATTAGAAAACACCTAATACAACACAATTGTACATATGAGGGAACTAAATATTTAAACATATATGAACAAGCCATTTTATATTCTTTAAAGTCACTATCTCTATATAGCTACCGTATTTCCCCATATATAAGATGCTTCAATGTATAAGATGCACCTTAATTTTGGGGCCCAAAATTTGAAACAAATGTATTACATAAAGTTATTGAACTCAAGTTTTATTCATCATAAAATTCATACAACTCCTCATCACTTGCGGGAAATGTAAGTAAAAAATCTACAGCCACGGTATAAGACACATCCTGTTTTTAGACCCCAAATTTTTCGAAAAAGGATGTGTCTTATACATGGGGAAATACGGTATAGTTAATAAATAAATTTCATTTTCTCTTGAAAGTTTCCTCCCTTTTAAACCATTTTCTGAAAAAAAGGAAAAAAAATAAAAGAAGACACATGTGAGGGCAAATACACCTCCTTTAGCAACAAAGCCAGTTTGTAAAT
>NW_017732559.1:384433-385478 GCF_001890085.2 Hipposideros armiger
AAAAGGGGAGTTGTTTAATGGATATAGAGTTTCAGATTTGTAAGATGAAAAAATCTTGATCTGCAACAATGTGAGCACACTTAACACTGCTGAACCATATACTTGAAAATGCTTAGATGGTCAATTGTATGTGTTTGTCACAATAAAAATATCTTTCAGTTATTTAAGTCCTCAAAATTGTTATGCTCTTTTGTATTAAACTTTTAAAAGGTTGTGTGTGTATGTGTGAGTGTATGTTAGGTTTCAGAGAAATATGTATCTGTTTGGATCTGCATTAACCTCATTTCTCTAAACCCCACCTACATGGATCTTGGAAACTTGTCTAATATTGAGCAACAAGCTGACCTAAACAAGGGGACTTAGACACTTGCTTCATCAGCCTTTATCACTCTTGAATTATTAATATTGGTGTGTTGCAAAAGGTCCAATTATATTAGCTTCTCAAAAAGATGTCATCTGATAATAGTACCTCTTTTGCCCCACCCCCTTGTGAATCCTAAGACATTTTTCTAGTGTTAACTTTTCTAGTTTTATACATTTGCATGATATCTAGGTCAGATACATTTTAATTATTAAGTTTAATATATTCAATATATGAAAATTAAATTATTTCATATATAAGGTTGCATCCTATTATATATGGATCAAACTATAATTAAATGATATAGCCAAGCAAATATTATTTAGTGTTTAATATTGCATTACTTGAATACTGCATATTATATTTTATAGGTATTAAAGCCCATAAAAACACATAAGGTGAATGAATACCAGATCACCTGAGATAGAGTGTATAATTTTAAATGTGTTTAAGCTTGGAAGCCTTGTGTATTCACTTATAGTTATTGATTTAAATTTTTTTTTCCTTGCTTTTTAGAACTTTCCATCTGTAGTTATCTGCATTTTGTGTTAACACAGGAGGGATACTTTTCATTGTACAAAACTGGCTCACTTGACGTGATCTGAACTTGAGAAGCTAATGTTGCTCAGGTTTCAAGACAGAATGCTCAATGTGTGGGAGCACCTACTGGTGAAGGATGATATA
>NW_017732559.1:387153-388188 GCF_001890085.2 Hipposideros armiger
GAGTTGAATTTCAAGATACATCCTTCTCCTTGAGATTACCAGAGAGGGATTTTTACATATTCTCTTATTTATAAGCACACACATACTGTTTTTGACTCATGCTTGACATAACGCTACATGCTGTAGAAATATAATGCAACATTTTCACAGAATGCAGCTCATTTTCCAAGTTTAAAAGTTAACCAAAAAAAAAAAAAGCACATTCAAAAATCAAGATCCATAAACTTATAGCTTTCTTTGACAAACAGAAAAGAAACAAAAAAACAGAAGTCAAAAGTTTGGGCAAATAGATAAAATGGTAAAAGTAGTTTGAAAATTGAAATATCCTTTCTTTTTCCTTTTCTCATTTACTCCTTGTTATATTTAAAGATAAAGACGGCTTTTTAGTTTCTTACTATTGTTCACCTTTTTCATAAAACAAAACTGTAAAAATAGTAAAATATGGTATATGCATTGGAACATGGAAACAGTTAAATAGTACATAAATACAAATTCTAATCACAGTTTTCCCCTCCAAGTTAGAGTATATTGGTCCTGGAAAAAAATTTAGAAAATAAATAGGCACAAAAAGTTCACGGAAAACATGTTCCTCTTATAATTTTAACATTTAAATTGCAGTGTGTAGTTTTTAGTACAAAATTTTAAACATCTTTGAATCCTGTATATTATAAATAATGTCTTACTTCAGCTCATTGGTAGGATATATTAAATAAGGGCTAATTATAAATCTAATATTTGTTTTGGCATTCTTTTCAAAGTTTCAAAACACAATATATTGGGTCCTAAATGCTTTATTTTTTTCAAATTATGAAAATTATGTACATGTTTCAAATGAGGAATTTTCATTTTTGTCTTATACCTTTAAAAGTTAACTTAAGACACCTGCCTCAGTTTTCTTCCTACAGCAGTATCAACTGACTAACTGCTAACATAGAAGTTAAGATTCATGGATAATTTTTATTAAGTGTTAAGTTTTGGTTCCATGCATTTTTTTAAACCTTTGATACCTGCCTTACTTTTCTAAAGGAAGTAGTA
>NW_017731471.1:0-4104 GCF_001890085.2 Hipposideros armiger
GTGCTTACATCCTATTCCCATAAACCTGATTGAACCTCCCATACATCATGACCCTATAAACATAAAAAGCCAGCATCAAAAAGTGGTGATGGGGTTGGCGGCCGGATAGCTCAGTTGGTAAGAGCACAAGCTCTAAACAACAGGGCTGTCAGTTTGATTCTCACATGGACTAGTATGCTGTGCCAGTAAGCTGTGCCCTCTACAGCTAAGATTGTGAACAATGGCTTGACCTGGAGCTAGGCTGCCATGAGTGACCACCGGATGGCTTGAGCTGCTGTCTGCTGCCATGTGCTGCCATGAGCTACTTTGAGCCGAGGTTGGTAGCAAGTGTGAGCAGCCTAGAGCCAACAACAGCTGCCATGAGCCCCTGTGAGTGGCTGTCAGAGGGCCGGCGACTGACTGCCTCAGTTGGGTAAAGCGCAATAATCATAATACCAGCATGGACCAGTGAGCAACGTTCTTCCCAACTAGAATAAGAACAACAGCTTGGAGGTGGGGGGGGCGCGGGGAGGGAGAGGGGGAAAAAAAAAGATGTGACCTAAAACTCCAGACAATAAAAAGTTGTTTAAAAAAAAGTGGTGATGATCTAGGTAAGTGATTTTGATATTATTCTTCTTCAATCATAATTACATGTAGAAATTCAATACATTAAAAAAACATATAAACTGGGGCACAAATGAGGAATTTCCTGAGCCACTTCCACTGAACCCCTAGCACTACATGAAGCACAATTTAAAAACTGTTCAGTAATCCTCCCATAGATATTGATTCTGACTTGCTTGTTTACCACATTTCATTATCCTTTCCTCTTGCCATAGGGTCTCTTATTTTCTCTGGTGAAGACTTGGAGCCCCTCAGAGAAATATTCCCACTCCAACCACTTAAATGGCTCAAGAGTAGGCAAGCCATAAAAAGGTTACTAATGACTACTGACAGGAGTAAGATGGTTCCCTCATGATCCCTGGACAGTCTTTGGCAAAAATCAGAAATTAGTTAGTCTACATATAAAGTCTCCTTCTCTTCTCCATCTCCTCTCCTCTCTTCTCTTTTCCCCTCTGTCTCTATCTCCTCTCCTTTCCTCTCCTCTCCTCTCTCTTTTTCTCTCTTGTGAGGATTTCCTTAATATTTTTTTTCTTTTGGTGGCAGTATTGCTCCACTGAAATAAAACTATTCCTTTTTTTCACTCTTTGCTTTTGAAAAACACCTACAACTGGAACAAGTATGTTTTACTTGTAAGAAGTGACTCTCATCTGGGTCTGGGATTTGCATCTAAGGGAGATTTCCTGGAAAACATCCCTAATAATTCACTCCGCAGGCTTCTTGATTACATAGGAAAAGAAGGTGAAGCAGATCCCATGATCTTCTCTCTGTTCTCTTCTTCATTTTTTTTTCAATAATACCATAGTTGTAAAATATATAACTGCTAATTATAGAAAATTTGGAAAACATGGAAACGAGTAAAGAACAAAAATAAATATCATCCACAATCTCATAAACATGAGAGAGAACTGCTAACAGTTTGAAGCAAATCTCTCCACTGTGTTTTCTGTGCACACATTTCAATATTATTGTAATCATATGGTGCATATAACTTAGTATTCTAGTTTTTGTCATTTATATAAATCATGTTTACATGCTCTTTAATTTAAAACAATTTTAGATATTAATCTTAATAATGGAAATAATCTGTAATATGAGTGTATCTTATATTAATTATTGTTTCCTCTAAGATGAGACATTTAGGTTGTTTCTAAAAGAGCATAATTTTAAATAGTATTTTTATCAAATGNGGACAAGGATTCTAAGGGAGGGTGGGAGTGTGCACTTTTCTATGCAGTTTATCTTCCCTATCTGGGATAAAAAGAAAGAGAGAGAAAAAAAACCCAAAACCAAAAAAACCAAAACAAATGCCCCTTCCAACCAGGCACCCCATGGTTAAGCTGCTTTTCTCTCCACCACTGAAGCGGGTTGGCTGTGTCTCCATGCTTCTCCCTTCCCTCTTCTCTTCCTGGGTTGGGAATTCTGCTCCAGCCACTGCGCCCTGTGAATCCTGACGAACACCAGGCGGGATGGTCAGCACCAGAGGCTGAGCGCGTCCAGATGCTGCAGAAACCGTCTGCCTTGTCCAGGATTCCCGCAGCTCTGCAGCCGCGTGAGCACACAGACCATGCCCGCGGTCTGTCGCGCGCCGCCCAAGGATTCTGCCTTAGCGCGCGCACGCCGGAGGGGTAGGGGGAGAGCCGTGAGCACTCCAATCTACTGAGATCCGGCGTCTCAGCCACCGTGGGCGCGAGCAATCTGTCTCAACTACATGCCCTCCTCTTCCTCCTCCTCCTCCGATCCGCGACGTGCACGGCCGGAGGATTCCGCCTTAGCGCGCACACCAGCGGGGTAGTGAGTGAGCAGTGATCGCTCTCCAATCTACCGAGAATCCCCGTCTCCGCCTCCGTGGGCGCGAGCAGTCTGCCTCCTCCCATGCGTCCTCCTCAGATCTACTTCACGCACAGCCTGAGGACTCCACCCCAGCGCGCGTGGGCCGGAGGACAGGTGAGGGAAGTTTCCAATCTGCTGAGATCCCCGGGCTCAGCTGTACATAGTTTTTCTAATATTATTGACTGTATTTCCCATACTGTACTTTACATCTCTGTTACTATTTTATAACTACCAGTTTGTACTACTTAATCTTCCCTCACCTCCCTCACCCAGACCACCAAATCCCTCCTATCTAGTAACCATCATTTTGTTCTCTGTATCTATGGATTTGCTTGTTTTGCTTGTTTGTTTTGTTCTTTAGATTCCACATATGTATTTGAGATCATAAGGTGTTTGTCTTTCTCAGTCTGACTTATTTCACTTAGCATAATACCTTCTAAGTCCACCCATGTTGTCACANTGAAGGAAGCTGCTCTTATTCTAGCCAAGAAAACTATCATCCTGTATCCAGGAATTTTTGCAGATGAAGGCCACGTATAAGAGATGAGATATTAACTGTCAGTTGTCTGTCACCTGGAACAGACACAGCTAATCAGAAAGTTTAATCTACTATATGAGGTCTGGCCATTAAGTTTGTGAACTTGCCACCATGTGCTTACATTGGCAGCATTGTACTAATAGCTCGGTAAAGTTTCATAACCTTGGTATATCAGTGTCTCATAGCTGTGTTCATGTCTATGTGTGGTGGTGTCTTGCCGAGTGGCATTCATTATTGTTGTTGTGTGTATTTGTGTGCTATCATGAGAATGTCTGAACTTGAATTAAAGCAATTAACAAACATTAAATTTCTTGTTAAACTTGGCAAGAGTGGAAGTGAAATCAGGGACATGTTAGTCCAAGTTTATGGGGATAATGCCAGGAAGAAAATGGCAGCATACAAATGGATTAAATGTTTTTCTGAGGGGAGAAAACACGTCACTAATGAATAGAGGTCACGGCAGCCAGTAACAAGCAGAACTGATGAAAACATTGCAAAAATTCATCAAATTGTGCGTCAAAATCATTGGTTGACTGTGAGAAACATAGCAGACCAAGTAAACATTGATAGAAAAACAGTTAGGAAAATCTTAACTGAAAATCTTTGCATGAGAAAGGTGTGTGCAAAAATGGTCCCGAAGGAGCTCACCAATGAACAAAAGCAAAAGAGAGTCGAAGTTTGCCAAGACCTTTTGGAGAGGCAAGATGATGTTTTGGGCCATGTTATCACTGGTGATGAAACATGGGTGCACCAATACAATCCTGAAACAAAGCATCAAAGTGGACAATGGAAGTCAGCCAATTCTCCACAATCAAAAAAGTTCTGTCAGTCCAAATCAAGAGTCAAAACAATGTTGCTAAACTGTTTTGGTATCAGAGGCCTTATTCATTATGAATTTGTACCAACTGGATGAACAGTTAACCAAGTTTACTCTCTGCAAGTGCTGAAAAGGCTGCGTGAAAAGGTTAGACGACCCGAACTTTTCACCAACAATTCATGGCTCTTGCATCATGACAATGCAGCAGTTCACACGGCACTGTCTGTGAGGGAGTTTTTAGCTAGTAAATAAATAACTGTATTGGAACACCCTCCCTACTCACCTGATCTGGCCCCAAATGACTTCTTTCTTTACC
>NW_017731471.1:4484-5843 GCF_001890085.2 Hipposideros armiger
TTTTTTCCTAATTTAACTTAAAAACTGCGAATTACCAAGTACCCTGCCTCCATCTTCACTATTTATAAGAATCCACTTAGTCTTCCATCACTCTTCTACATCTATTTCGCAAGTTTCTACTTACTACACCATACTCAGACCTCAGACATCCATCCCAGATAGATAAGAAAAAACAATAGGTAGTATAGGAAGTACAGGATTTCCACTGTTGCCACAACCAATTGCATATGTGTGTGTATAGGTAATATGTAATATATTATATATCATATATATGATAACAGATAATATGTAATATATATACCAGAGGTGCCAAAAAATCTATACAAGTGGACACTTTGGACAATGTTGCTCAAGCAGTTGTTCGCTGTAATCAGAAGTGTCTGGACACTGATGATAACCACTCTGAGCACCTCTTGTAATTGCAGAAGTCAAATGTGACTTGTACTCAACTTTTGTTATTGGTATATATTGAGTATTACAATTTTAATACAGTTTTTCTTTCCTAAAATGTGTAAACATTGTTTTGAGATACATATATGTATATCCAAAAATAGTAGCCATGGACCTCAAGTATCACCTAAATAGTAGCTCAGGATGCTTCAGAACATTCCAAAATGCAAATAAGTACTAAGTCACTGTAGTCCTTTGTTCACTTGTCACTTGGAAGTATCTCAAACTCAGTCATTCTTATGGCCTTACTGGATGCAGAACCCACAACTCTCAAATCATAGTATGTCTACAATCAGAATACTGTTACTATGTACATTTTGGGTAAGTCTCTTCTTTTTTTTCAAACTATACCTGGCTGAAAAGTAGGGAATTATTTATCTACCTCCTATCTCTCTTCCTATATCTTCAAATAAGCTCAGTCATCCATTGTGTTTTAAGGTTATTGACCATTGGAAAATGAAAAAAATATAGCAAATTTGGACATTGTAAAGAGTTTAAGAGACTACAAAATGACAAAAATCCTGGTAGGGTCTTCCTGAATGTATTTCCATTGATGAAATTCAAAAGGTTTCACTGTACATTTGGTTGTTTTTTCACTCTCAAACTTCCATTCCAATTCATGTATTCATGTTCTCAAGATTATGTAGACTTTTCTTTTTATGATGGTCTACTTTGCTAGACTTTTGGTCTGAAGTGGCATTAGAGGATAAATGTTTAAAGGACATGTTTGCAGACTGATCTCAGTCCAAATTCCACCTCAGCCATTTAAAATCTATGTGTCTTTGTGCAAGACACATCTCAATTTTTGCACCTGTAAAACACAGAGGGTAGACTATTTTACATTTCCTTCTATGTATTAAATTCAGCACTCATTGTGGACTGGGATAATTTAGAATATCTGAAATGTCA
>NW_017731471.1:7016-38034 GCF_001890085.2 Hipposideros armiger
AGAACTTTCCTAGCTTCTGGTGGATTACTGTCAATCTTTGTCATTCCTTGGCTTGTAGATGCATCACCCCAATCTCTGCCTTTGTGTTCATATGATGTTCTCGTTGTGTGTGTATACGTCCAAAATTTTCCCTTTTTATACAATATTCCATTGTATATATGTATCACCTCCTTCTTATTCATTCATTCATTGACAGATACTCAGGCTGCCTCCAAATCTTGGCCATTGTAAACAATGCTGAAATGAAGGGGATTAAGAAGTTCAAATTCCCAAGTTTAAACAAATAAGTCATGAGGCTGTCATGTATGACATAGGGAATATAATCAATAATAATGTGATAGCATGGTACAGTGTCAGATGTTTACTGGATTTGTCATTGTGATCACTTATTTAGGTATATAGATGTTGAATAACCATGATATGCCCTTGAAAGTAATATAATATTGTTTGTTAGGTATTTTTTTAAAGATTTTTTTATTGGGGAATTGGGGGAGGGAAACAGACAAATTGCTGTCCTTTTATTCTTCAGCCTAGTTGTGGAGGACGTTGCTTCACTGGCCCATGTTGGTATTATCATTGCGCTCTTCCTGGGTGAGGCAGTCACTTGCCAGCCATTTGATGGCCGTTCACAGTGGCTCACGACCCAACCACTCATGCTGGCTTGCAGCCACTCATGGTAGCTCACAGCAGCCCACTGCAGCAGGGGCTGCAGCCTACACAGTTACCAGCGACTCATGGCAGCCCAGCTCCAGGTCGAGCTGGTTTCCATCATCTTATCTGTAGAGGGAGCAGCATCACTGGCCCTCATGTGGGATCTGAACCGGGACCCTGCTGCTCAGAGCTGGCATCCCAAGCCAACTCTTAACCAACGTGCCACTCAGCTGGCCCTTGTTAGGTATTTTTATGGGTACACATGTCCTCTCAAAGTAGCATTTTGAGTTTCTTCTGATAAATACCCAGAAGCTGGATTACTGGGTAGCTTCTTTGTTTTTTGTTATGGTCTTTGTTTTAAAGTGTATTTTACCTAATATAAGTTTTGCTACTCAGGTTTTTGTTTTTGTTTTTCCATTTTTATGAAATATCTTTCTCCATTCCTTTTCTTTCAGTCTGTGTGTGTTTCTTTTGATATTAAGTGAGTCTCTTGTGGGCAGCATAGGTAAGGGTCTTGTTTTCTTATTTATTCAGCCACCCTATCTTTTGATTGGAGCATTTAATCCATTTACATTTAAAGTAATTATTGTTAGATATGTAGCTATTGCCTCTTTATTTCTCATATTTTTCCTCTGTTTCCCATCTTAAGGAAGTCCATTTAACATTCTGTGTCATACTGTTTTGGTGGTGGTGAACTTCTTTAGCTGTCTCTTGTCTGGGAAGCTCTTCATCTCTCATTCAATTCTAAAGGACAGCTTTGCTGGATAAAGTAATCTTGATTGTAGGTCCATACTTTTCACCACTTTGACTATTTCTAGTAAATCCCTTCTGGCCTGCAATGTTTATGTTGAGAAATATGCCGATAATCTTATGGCAGCTCCCTTGTTGGTAACTAACTGCTTTTCTCTTGTTGCTTGTAAGACTCTTTGTTTTTAAGCTATGATATTTTAATTATTGTATGGGCCACTTTGGGTTCATCTTGTTTGGGACTCTCTGCACTTCCTGGGTTTGTATGTCTATTTCCTTAACCAGGTTACAGAAGTTTTCCATCATTATTTATTCAAATAAATTTTCAATTCCTTGCTCTCTCTCCTCTCCTTCTGGTACCCCAATTAGTACACTTGATATTGTCCCAGAGCCCCCTTAAACTATCCTAATCTTTTTGGATTCTTTTTTTTCTTTTTCTGTCTGATTGGATGTTTTCTCCTACTTTATTTTCTAAATCACTGATTCAGTTGTCTGTTTCATCAAGTCTAGTGTTGATGTCCTCTAATGTATTCTTCATTTCAATTATTGTATTCATTTCTGACTGATTCTTTTTTATGTTTATATCTTCATTTTTATGTTTTCTATCTCTTTGTTGAAGTTCTCCCTGAGATCACTGAGCATCTTTATAACCAGTGTTTTGAACTCTGCATCTGATAGATTGGTAGTCTCCATTTTGTTTAGTTCTTTTTTTGGAGCTTTGTTCCATTTTTTTTATTTGGGACATTGTTCTTTGTCTCCCCAGTTTGGCTGCCTCTCTGTATTTATTCTACGTATTAGGTAGAGCTGCTATGTCTCCTAGTCTTAGTAGAGTGGTCTTATGTAGTAGGTGTGCTGTGGGGCCCAGTGGCACAATCTCCTTGGTCACCTGAGCCGAATGCTCCAGGTGTGTCCCTTGTGTGGGTTGTATGTGCCCTGTTATTGTAGTTAAGCCTTGGCTACTTTTTGCATGGCAATGGGAACAATTGACCCTCAGGCTGATTGTGAGGACTGGCTGTGACTACAGTGGAGGAGCTGTTGTGCAGGTGCTGACCCTATGAAGCAGGGTTCAATTTAGCAGGGCTCTGGTGCCTGCCCACTCTGCCTTTGGGTGTGTCCTCCTTGGAGGTGGCCCATTGATGCTTTAGCTGGGTCCAAAGCTGGCCACTTGGTGTGCCAGCCCTGGAGCCACCTAGGAAGGACCCCACAACTGGCCAAAATTTAGCCACAGCCTGTTGCTAGCACAGGGCCACCCAGCATGAGCCACAAACTAATCCACTGATGGAGCCACCCATGATGGGCTTAGAGGTGCCTCAAGAGGCCACACTGCAAACCAAGGCTGGCTGCTGCTAGTGCTGGGCTTGGGGCTGCTCACCAAGAGGTACAGGACTTGCCAAAGACAGATGCTGTTTGTTTGCATTTTCTGAACCTGTGAAAGATTTTAGGAAAATCTGCAGCATGAGCCAATACAAGCCATTTATATGGAAAAGTCACTGGAAGCAGCTTGGGGGTGCCAGAAATTTGGTTGGGGTGGGGTATTGGGGAATCACCATGGTTAGACCATTGAATAGTGTTAGCTACATGGATGAGACTCAGATATGGCAGCTGCCTATGTCTGCATGCCAGGAGAGGGGAGGGCTCAACAAAGAAACAGTGGATTTTGCCAACACTTCAGTCTAGGAGATAGCTGCCTTTCCAGTCCCCACCTTGCAGCCAGAAAACTCAGCTCTTTCCTGTATGTCCCTGACACCTCTCACAATTCTGCCCCAACACTGGAGCTCAGTGTGAATGAGTATGCCAAGGAGTAAATCCATGTGCAGGCCCTTTAAGAGGATCGCTTGGTACTCTAGCCACCCTCTGTCTCACTGGGCCACAATCTCTGCTGGTTTTCACAGCCAGAAGTTATGGGGATTTTCTTACTGGCACTGGAACCCTGGGTTGGGAAGTTTGGTGGGGGGCTGTGACACATTGCTCCTTCAGGGGTGACCTCTGCAGCTGAGATAGCCACCTGATTTTTAATGATCACTCGCAGGTGTAGGACCAGTTTTTTCTGCATCTCTGCCCTTCCTAATAGTTTCAATGTGGCTTCTTTATATCCCTAGTTGTAGGACTTCTATTTAGCTAGTCTTCGGATGGTCCTCCAGGTTTATTATTCTATGATTTAGTTGCAGTTTTAATGTGGTCACGAGAGATGGCAAGCACAGCATTTACCTACTTTGCTATCTTGACTAGAAATTCCGCAACATATTTTTTAGCAGAAATTTTGCAGCCCAGTAGGGAGTGGCATGATATATTCAAAGCAATGAAAGGTAAACCCTACAACCAAGAATACTCTAATCTGGCAAGGTTATCATTCGGAGTTGAAGGAGGATGAGTTTCCTAGACAAGCATGAGCTTAAAGAGTTCATCGTTACTAAACTATCATTAAAAGAAATGTTTAAAAGACATCTTTAAGTGGAAAAGAAAATGCCAAGTAAGAAAATATATGAAAGAAAAATCCTCACTGGTAAAGACAAACATATAGGTAAAGGTAGTAGATCAACCCCTTATAAAGCTAGTATGAAGGTTAAAATTTAAAAAAAAAAGTAATATCATCTATATCTACAATAATAAGTCAAGGGGTACACATACAAAAAAGGTGAAATATGACATCAAAGACATAAAATGAGGGTGATAAACATGTAGTGCTTTCAGAATGCTTTCGAACGTAAGTAACCATCAACTTAAAATAGACTACTATATACATAGTATGTTATACATGGGTCTCATGCAACAAAAAACAAAAACTTACAATAGATATACAGGAAACAAATAGAAAGGAACCCAGACATAACACTACAGAAAGTCACTAAATCACAAAGGAAGAGAACAATAGAAGAAAGGATTAAAGACTTACAAAAACAACCAGAAAATAAAGAACAAATGACAATAAGCACATACTTATAAATGATTATTTTAAATGTATATAGACTAAATACTCTAATCAAAAGACATAGGGTAGCTGGATGGATTAAAAAACCAAAACCAATACATATGCTGCCTACAAGAGACCTCAGACATAAAGACACACACAGACTAAAAGTGAAGTGATGTAAAAAATATTCCATACAAATAGAAAAGAATAAGATATCTGGGGTAACAATACTTTTATCAAACAAAGTAGACTTTAAAACAAAGATTATAGCAAGAGAAAAAGAAGAGCATTACATAATGATAAAGGGCTCAATCCAGCAAGAGGATATAACACCTATAACCTTCTATGCAACCAACATAAGAGGTCCTAAATAAATAAATTAATACTAATAAGACATAAAGCGAGATATTGACAGTTATATAATAATAGTAGGAGGTTTTAACTCTTCAGAAAATCAACAAGGAAATACTGGCCTTAAACAACACATTAGATCAGATGGACTTAGATATATAGAGAACATTCTATACAAAAGACAATAGAATACACATTCTTTTGAAGTGCACATGGAACATTCTCCAGGATAGATCACATGTGAAGCCACAAAACAAGTCTCAATAAATTTAAAAAGACTGAAATCATATCAAGCATATTTTCCAGCCAACACCATATAATATTAGAATTCAACTACCAGAAGAAAACTGGAGAAAAACAAACACATGGAGGCTAAATAGCATGTTACTAAACAACCAATGGGTCAATGAAGAAATCAAATAGGAAATCAAAAATTACCTTGAGACAAATGAAAATGGAAATATAACATTGCAAAATATATGGGATGCAGCAGAAGCAGTTCTAAGAGGCAAGTTTATATCAATACAAGGAACCTCAAGAAAAATGTCAAATAAACTTTCTAACCTCATGTCTAAGGTAAGTAGAAAAAGAAAAAAAGTCTCAACATTAGTAGAAGGAAGGGTATGATAAAGAACAAAGTGAAAATAAATGAAATAGAGACTAAAAAAAACAATAGTAAAGATAAATAAAACTAAAAGCTGGTTCTTCAAAAATATAAATAATATTGATAACTCTTTAGCCACACTCATTAAGAAATCAAGAGAGAGGGCCCAAATAAATAAATATGAAGGAGGAGAAGTGTTAACTGACACCACAGAAATACAAAGAATCATAAAAGATTACTATGAACAATTGTACACCAATTAATTGGACAACCCAGAAGAATTGGATAAATTCCTAGAAACATACAATATTCCAAGACTGAATCAGGAAGAAACAAAACCAGAACAGATTGATTACAAGTAACAAAATTGAATCAGTAATCAAAAAACTCCCAACATACAAAATTGCAGGGAAAGATGGCTTCACGGCTGAATTCTATAAAATATTTAAAGAAAAAAATATGAAAATGCCTATACTTCTGAAACTATTATAAAAAATGAAGAGGAAGGAATACTTCTAAAATTCTATGAGAGCAGCATTACTGATATCAAAAGCAGACAAAGACACTACCAAGAAAAGAGAGAGAGAGAGAGAGACGAAAGAAAGAAAGAAAGAAAGAAAGAAAGAAAGAAAGAAAGAAAGAAAGAATTACAAAGCGATATTCCTGATAAACAAAAATGCAAAACTTTTCAACAAAATATTAGCAAACCAAATTCAATAACCCATTAAAAGGATTATACAGTAAGATCAAATGGGATTTAGTTCAGGGATGCAATGATGGTTCAATATCTGCAAATTAAACAACATGATACACTACATCAACAAATCAAAGGTTAATAATCATACAATCATCTCAGTAGAAATGCAGAAAAAGCATTTGATAAAATTCAACATCCTTTTAATGATAAAAACTCTCAAAAAAGTGAGAATATAGGGAATATACCTCCACATAATAAGGGCCATATATGACAACCCTACAGCTATCATAATCATGAAAATCTGAAAGCTTTCCTTCTAAGATCAAGAAGATAAGGATGCCCACTATCACCACTTTTTATTTAACATATTATTAGACGTCCTAGGCACAACAGACAAGAAAAAAATGCCATCCAATTGAACAGCAGGAAGTAAAACGGTCACTATTTGTAGATGACATGATACTATATATAGAAAACACTAAAGAACCCCCACACACACAGACAAAAAAAAAACAATTAGAACTAATAAGTCAGTTTAGTAAATTTGCAGGATATATAATTGATGTACAGAAGTTGTTTGTATTTCCATACACTAATAATGAACTATTAAAAAGAGAAATCAAGAAATCTTTTCCATGTATAATTTATAATTACATCAAAAAGAATAAAATACCTAAGAATAAATTTAACCAAGGAGATGAAATACCTATACTATAAGACATTGATAAAATAAAGGTGACACAAATAAATAGAATGCTACATTATGCTCATGGATTGGAACCATTATTATTTTTTAAATATTTATATCGCCTAAAAGCAATCTATCAACTCAATGTAGCCCCTATCAAACTACCAGTAACATTTCTAACAGAAATATAACAAATAATCCTAAAATTTGTATGGAACCACAAAAGACCACAAATGGCCAAAGAAATTTTAAGAAAAAAAAAATTGGAGGTATCATGCTCCCTGATTTCAAACTATATTATAAAGCTGTAGTAATCCAAACAATGTGGTGCTGGTGAGTGTACACGCCACCAGCTTAGATCAATAGAACCAAATAGAGATCCCAGAAATAAACCCATACTAATATGGTCAATTAACCTAGGACAAAAGAGGCAAGAATGACAATGGGAAAAAGACAGCCTCTTCATTAAATTATGTTGGGAAAACTAGACACGTCAAAGCAGAAAATTAAAGCTGGACCACTTTCTTACACCATACACAAAAATTAACTCAAAATGGATTAAAAGCTTAAATGTAAGACAAGAAACCATAAAGGTCTTAAAAGAAAACACAGGCAGTAAACTCTTTGCATCAGTCGTAGAATATTTTTTTATATATCTCCACAGGCAAGGACAAAAAAAAAAGCAAAAATAAACAAATGGGATTATGTAAAATTAAAAAGCTTTTGCACAGTGAAGGAAATCATCAACAAAATGAAAAGACAACCCATTGAATTGGAGTCAAATTTGTAAATGATATATCACATAAGGGGTTAATATCCAAAACATATAAAGAACTCATACAACCCAAAATTTTAAAAAATTAAGAAAACAGTCCAATTAAAAATGGTGCAAGAACTTGAAGAGACATTTTTCCAAAGAAGATATGCAGATGGCCAAAAGACACAGGAAATGATGCTCAACATAACTAATCACCACGGAAATGCAAACCAATACTACAATGAGATATCGTCTTACAGCTATCAGAATGGCCATTATTAAAAGGAACAAATAACAAGTGTCAGTGAGGATGTGGAGAAAAGTGACCCCTAGTACACTGTTGGTGGGATTGTAAATTGGTACAGGCACTATGGAAAACAGTATGGATGTTCTTCAAAAAAAAATAAAAATAAGACACCATATGACCCAGCAATTCTACTTCTGAGTATTAATCCAAAGGAAACAACACAAATTTGAAAAGATATATGCACCTGTATGTTCACTGAAGCATTATTTACAATAGTCAAAATAAGGAAGCAACCTAAGTGTCCATCAATAGATGAATGGATTAAGAAAATGTGATATACACATATAAAGGAATATTACTCAGTCTTAAAAATGAATGAATTCTTGCCATTTGCTGCAACATGGACAGACCTAGAGGGTATTATGCTAAGTGATATGTCACACAGAGAAGGACAAATACCATATAATTTCACTTATATGTGAAATCTAAAGGACAAAATACATGAACAAACAAAACAGAAGCAGACTCATAGATAAGAGTACAAACTGATGGTTGCCAAAGGGGAGAGGGTGGGGGGGTGGCTGAAATAGGTGAAGGGTAATAAGAGGTACAAATTCTTAGTTATAAAATAAATAATTCATGGGGACATAATGTACATCACAGGCAGTATAGTCAATAATGTAATAATTTTCTATGGGGTCAGATGTATATTAGACTTAACATGGTGATCACTTCTTTAGGTTATAAATGTTGAATACCTAGTTGTACGCCTGAAACTAATATAACATTTTATGTAACTATACTTTAATTTTTTAAAAAAGAAGTTTTACCACGCCATAAGAACTTGAAACTCTCAGAAGATGAGGAAAAATTGAAAGACATGCTGCTTTTTGGACCCACTGCCTGAGCAACTTTGGACTTCTGCCATCTGCCACAGTTTGATGTTTGGGGAGAGCCATCTATGACTGCCAGAGGCTGGGTCAAGGAAGCAATATTTTTGTAAGGCTTTGTGTTTACCATAAGGGCTTTAGAAATTGAATGTACATAACACACTCTGGTGTCTAGTTGAACTTCTGCAAGAAATAGTTACCTTAGATGTTGGTCTGATGTCAGCACACAGAGCGTGGGCCAATCAAGTACCATGTGTCCTGCAGAATTTTAAGTTTTCTGGTGGCAGCATTTCTGGCACATGCTTATGCTTCTTGGGATTTCTTAGGCCCTTTTATTAATGCAACCTGAGATTCTCATATGTTTAGTCTCCTGAGGAAGCCAAGTAGTGTGCAAGGTATGGAGAAGGTACAGGGTCAAGAGAGAAATATTTGGTAACTTTGGGGATCTGTGTTTCCACTGGTGACGTGTGTCCTAAAAGACAAGAGATATAGAAGTGTCACCTGAGGCTGACCTCTCTGAGGCCCTAAGGATCTCTGGCCTGGACTTCAAAGAATCTTGAGTTCTAGACTATGCTCAGCTACTAACTCTGTGTAAACTTGGGTAGACAATTTCGCTTACCTGAGCTTCTCAGTTTCCTGAAACCTCTTCCAACTCAAACATTGTAATTCATGAAAGCTTAACAGTACTGGGAAGAGTCCTGCTTATGGTAATCATGGTTTTTAAGGAGAGAAATGAATAGGTTGGGTCAAGTTTGACCTCCCCAGGGAATATGAAATATTTTCTCCATTAAATGCATGTCTCCCAAAACAGTTTCCAGTTAGCAGGCCCTATGTGAGTCAGCCTTATGATGGGGCTGCATGGACAGGAATTCAGAATCCAGGCAGTAGGCAAGAATAGGCACACAATGCTTCTTACCTGTCACAGCAAAGTTGGAGTGTGATGCTCAGAGCTGGGTGTCACATTTGGGGAGGGGGCAGAAAGAGGCTGAGATGTTTCAGGGCTATGACCAGGATGTTGAGAGTACTCTGAACCTATGTCACATGAAGAAGAATAGAAGAGGATGAGTAGCCAGGTTAAGAAACCCAGGAAGGTCTGGGCTCTTGCTTTTAGCTTTCTTAAGGGCTTTTTTTGGGGAAACGAGTGACATTAAACCCAACCCAACAGATATAGTAGGGTTTGGTAAGTAGATTTAACAGAGGGACAGATTTCAAGTTAATAGAAGGATCCTGCTATTTCTTATAGGTGTAAGATACCTCAAGAAGTGTGGGTTTCTGTTGATAGTTTTTTTAGGAGAGGTCCAATTACCATTTGATAGAAATAATGTAGAGAGTTTCTAATAACAGGTGAATAATTATATCAAATAATCAGAGTACCTTTTAAGTCCTGAGAGTCAATCATTCATGTTAGTGATCCCAAGAGTCAATCATTGATATTAGTGGTCAGGTTAGTAGAAAGGGGATTTTATTCATGAGATCTGAAATTCCATGAAGGGTAATACCAATATACAACCATTTATAAGGCTCATCCTGCCCACTGGCCACTTGACAAATATCTGATTGCCTTCTTGGAGACTCCATTTTAAACCTATCACTTTTATCATTGTTTCCCCAAATTCAGATTTTATGTCTTTTTCAGTCTGCATACTCTTTTCTGTTTCTTCAAATGTAAATTAAACATTTGAATCAAATATCACAAGGTTGTTGACATTCAAATATGATAATAAATATAAAGCTGCTTGGTATGTTGTAAAGTGTCACAGAAAAATACAGGATTATTGTTGTTAGTGTTGTATTCACTGGCCTGAGTACAATTTGGTCTCTGATAGAATTTAAAGAAAGACAGATTCCTCAAGGTAGGAAGAGGTTGATGGTTAGCTGAGTGATTCTGTCTAGGGCGTCTAACTAATCACTGCTAACCTTACAACCACCTCTAGAATCATCTACTTTTCCCACTAGAGCCATGTGAAGAGAAAATGGAGAAAAACAGTTTAAGTTTAAGACATTTTGACGGTAAGACAGTGCAGAGCAAAACAGCAGGAGCTATATAAGAGATTGGGGTAGAGGGGCTGGGTGCAGCAGAATCAGGAATAAAACATAAAAACCAAAGTGAATCAAATAGTCAGTGTCTTAATACAGATGCTCTTCTAAGTGAAAACTTTTAGAAATGTGTTCTTTTGTACAATAGGGTTTAGGTAGTGCCACCTCAGGTTAGAGATCATTGTCCAAAGCCCGAGGGCTCTGAAAGAGTACCAAAGCCTCTACTTTCTTTGGCACAGGTATGATGGGTGGGTAGCTTCATCTCTGCAAATGGGTTGGCTAAAGAACCAGTATAATGGAAAAGGGAATTGGATCCCTGGAATGAATTCTGGGGCTGGCAGGAACAGCTGATATTCTTCCTTATACTCCCAGCGGTTTCTAGGAAACACATTGTTTACCTTTGGAAGAGAAGAAATAAATGACATTTCTTTCACTTGGGAGGAAAAAGATGTCTCTGTCTGATCATCGCTGGGCTTGAGCTTGTTTATTTATCAGCTGCTAGGAATCAACTGTTTTCTGAAGCCAAGTCCCAGATCATAGGGCCTATGTAATGAGAGAATGCATCATTAATGAACAGTGGATATCAACAGCACTGTGCCTAGTAACACCTCAGTACTCTTGATTAAAGCTCTTCTCAGTTGTTCTGCTCTCTCCTTTTTCTCTTCACCTTCTACTTCACTCTATTGTTTTCATTCCCCTCCTCTTCATGTTCTTTGTCTTTAATTTCTTAATCTCTCTTTCCTAGTTCTTTCTCATTATCCGTGATTTGCATTCCTTCTGTCTTCTCCTCCCTATCTGTGGGTTTCTTTTGCTTCTTATCATTCCCAGCTGGATCAGACTCCAGGCAGATGTGCCACAGGAGACTTTTTCCTCTCCGTCTCAGAAAAAAAGACAGATGCAAAGACCTTATTAGATCATCTCCTTAGTCTCCTAGCCAGGGAAAGATTGCTCCCTAAATAGATTCTACTTTACCTTACTTCAATGTGAAATGAGTCAAACCGAGGGACTTTCATATCTTCCCTTAGGAATGATCATCCCATGGTTTAATACTACATGCTTTCAGTTTTTCCTTCTCTTTGGTCTAATATGTCCTTTGCTTCACTTTAACCATTATTCCTGACAACATTATCTGGGACTACACTAAACCTTATTGCTCCTTCCTTAGTGTTTATTGCTTTCTGGGGCTTGAATGTACTTATCACATTCCCAGTCAGTAATGCTTTCAAACCCTAAAAATGTTGTGTTTCATGGCCACTACTCCATGAGATAGTTATTATTATCACCATTTTTAATATGTAAATTGAGACCTTAATGGATTAAGAAAATTATTTAAGAACACAGAGTTAGAAAGTAGTGGGCCTGAAATTTAAAACTGGATCTGCTTGATTCCAAAGCCCATCATAGTCCGTTCACAACACCAAAACAAGGCTCAAAATAGCTTATGAAAAAAATCTCATAAAATACTTCTCTAGTCACTTGATCAACCCTCAGGTCTAGCCCAAAATTCACTTGAAATTTTCATTCTGAAGTACATGAAAGGCAGTATGGTATATTACAAAAACTCCTGAGCTAGTCCTACACACACACACACACACACACACACTATAAGCACATATACACTGTGTGAGCCAGGTATTAATCTAAGTATTTTATGTATACTAACTCATTTTGTTATCTGCATTTCACAGATTGAGAAACTGAAGCAAGTGAAGTTATAGTAAGTAATAATTAAGGCCACCCAGCTATTAAGTAGCAGAATTAGAAATGTGCTGTTTTGTACAAGAGTGTTTAGGTGGTGCCACCTCAGGTTATAGATCATTGTCCAAAGCCTGAGGGCTCTTAAAGACTACAAAAGCCTCTACTTTTTTTGGTACAGGTATGATGGGTGGGTAATTCTGACTCTAGAGCCCATGGTCTCAACCACAATATTATCCCCTGCCAAACACCTTGGGTAACATTAGTCCCATTGGTCCTGTTACTTCTCAGGTGTTTACTTCCCCCATATACAAAATAAGTAAGTTGGACTAATACAAAGATCTGAAAACTGTGTTTAACTCCACAGAGGTATCTTAGGGGCCAGAGAAAATAAAGTGCAAGGTAGAGAAGGGGAGACCAACCAATAGTGCTCTACGTCCCCCAGGTTGCTTTCAAATCAGACCAGATCTGCTTTCATCTATTTTATATATTGGAGTTTCCCACCACAAAACAATGTTTGAAAATACATTTAAATGATGAAACAAATGGGTAGCAGAATGTTTAAGGGAATAGCAATCCCCTTTTCTTTTCTTTTAGTGCTCACCTGTATTTAGCTCTTGTATTTAATCCCTCACTAATGGCCATTTATTTTTATGCATTTTTGTTTGCTCCAAGACACTGCAAGCTGCATCTAGGTTTCCATGTGATTTCCTTAATGCCCTTTGCACTGCCATTATCTCTCTCTCTCATCAAGAAATCAGCTCTAACTTTCTGATTTTTAGCTTCAGCACCTTCCACACAGCTCCATATCAATTATCACTGAAGGACTGTGGAATTATTTGAACTCTTAGGGACATTATGTTATTTTTTTTTTTAGCTGAGCCATCCTGCTACCTGTTGGCAGCTCAGCGGCTGCTCAGCTCGGGCTGGACTCGAACCACTGTTGCTCAGAGCTCAAACTCTTGAGCGAGCTCTTAACCAACTGAGCCACTCGGCCGGCCCACATTATGTTATTTTTAGTGAGGTGAGCTGAAATTTTTATTAGGACAGGGACTTGAACGTTTTTGATACTCTGCTGTGTTACAGCCTGGACTTAAGTTGACATTTTTTATTACACTGAGATAATTCTGAGAACTAAGGATATGTTAAGTATAATCTAACATAAGATTAGACAAGAACACAGGGTACTAATTGAAATAATGTGAGGGAAGGGGAAGAAATAAAAGCTCTACATGAACTCTTTTGTCTCAAATTATACCTAAAGTCCAATATTGTATATTTCCTTCTCTCTGGCTGGTGAGATGAAAAGTTCCTCATATGTGTTGAAAGACAGAACTCAGCTCCATTTGGGATGTTTGTAAACCCTGTAACATTCAGAAAAGACATTATGTTAGCGTTTTCATGAATTATAGCCCTTTCTTGGAATAACTTCCATTAGGTCTAGTTACATTCCAATTTTCATGTAAACTTATGGAGGGAAAAAGATAACTCAATTTTGAAAACTGGTAATCATAATTTAATCTCAACAACAAAGTAGATTCACACAATAAATTTATGGTCTATCTGTATTTTACTTAATGGCATAATAATATGTTCCTTATCAGATGACTCCTTTGAAAGTTACAACATAACAAAAACAAAAACAGATGAATTTCTCTGAATCACAAAAATATGACTGATTTGATCATTTTGACTCACCTATCATAGCATGCTTAATATAACAAAACCACATTATGAAGTCATGGACAAGAAATATCATGAACCATTATTGTTTTTATGTCACATGTGGGATGATTAGACAGACAGCCTAAGTGAATGTGTGATACTTTTATGGGCTTTCTGATCACCAGGGTAACCTATTAGCGCTTATTTTTACTTCACATTCATTTAATCATTGGAACTTCACAATAATTTTTATTAAAGTTTATTGGGGTGACAATGGTTAGTAAAATTATATAGGTTTCAATTGTACAATTCTATAATATATCATCTATATATCACATTGTGTGTTCACCACCCAGAGTCAATTTTCCTTCCATCACCATATATTTGATCCCATTTACCCTCATCTACCACTCCCCACCCCCCTTACCCTCTGGTAACCACTAAACTATTGTCCATGTCTATGAGTTTTGTTTCTTTCTTTGTTTGTCTTGTTCCTTTGTTGCTTTCAATTTTATATCCCACATGTCAGTGAAATCATATGATTCTCAACTTTTTCTGTCTGACTTATTTCACTTAGCATAATAATCTCAAGATCCATTCATGTTGTTATAAATGGCACTATTTCATCTTTTCTTACAGCAGAATAGTACCATTGTGTATATATACCACATTTTCTTTATCCAGTCATCTATCGAAGGACACTTTGGTTGTTTCCATATCTTGGCCACCATAAATAAAGCTGCAATGAACATCGAAGCACATATATCTTTATGGATAAATGTTTTCAGATTTTTGGGTATGTACCCAGGAGAAGGCTTGCTGGGTCATAAGGAAAAAAGAGGATTTTATGAATTTGACCTCAAAGGCAAGGTAAATAATTTTTTAAATTAAATTTATTGGGGTAGCAATGGTTAGTAAAATTACATAGGATTCAAGTGTACAATTCTATAGTATACCATCTATATATCACATTGTGTGTTCACCACCCAGAGTGAATTCTCCTTCTATCACCACATATTTGACTCCCTTTACCCTCTTCTACCATTTTTCCTCCCTCCTTACCCTCTGGTTACCATTACACTGTTGTCTATGTCTATAAGTTTTTGTTTCTTTATTTGTTTGTCTTGTTCCTTTGTTGTTTTAAGTTTTATATCCCACATATCAGTGAAGTCATATGGTTCTCAACTTTTTCTGTCTGACTTATTTCGCTTAGCATAATAATCTCAAGATCCATCCATGTTGTCATCGCAAATGGCAGTATTTTGAGAATGCCTTGTTGAGACCTCACTCTGGTTCTGAGGGAAAAGAACTTTTTGTCCTACCCAAGTGATGAAGAAATGGGAAGCTTCAATGCCTCTTTATATTTTGACTTTTCTAGAGAAATATGAGAATTTTATTCTTACTCATGGAAAGACTGGTCATGTGATTTTTCACTCATTGCTTCCTTCCAAAATAGCTGCCTACCAGTCTCTCTTTCTGTAGTTCAGGGAAGGCACAAAAAAGAAAATGGAAATGAAGAGATAATGCTAAAAATTTGAAAAGAAGAAATTTCTACTGAGTTCCTCAGATCATGTGAAATAAATCTGTGAATCAGAGAAGCTATGACAGTTTGAGAAGTCAGACTTTTGTCTACTTCATTATACTTTAATGCTCAAATTTTTACTTTTTTGTTTTCTTCCACTTTTATTTTGTTTTTCATAATGTTACTTTGGACAATTATAGTATTTCTCAATTGTATTAAAGGTAACAAAGAAAAGGGATATTTCTGTGTCCAAAATTGTTCTGGGTAAATTGGAGAAGCAGTCTCTTTTGACAAAGGAGAAATTCTTTAAAGCCATACTCTACCATTTGGAGACTTCATTCCCATAATTCTTTTCTACTCCAACTTTGGAAAATTTTATTTTACATAATTAGAGGGAATATTCCTTTAGCAAATTCACCCAAAGCTGCTATTGGACACCAAAGGATTAAACTGCTTCTGCTTTCATTGATAGAAATTACTATATATTTCATTTTCAATGATATGCTGTTTAACCAATCTAATGTGTAAACCCTAATGTTTAATACTGATATAAGTTTTGTCCTCAGATTCACAAAAACTGTTGATATTATTACCCATAAGAAAGCATACTCTCCAGTTAAAGTTTGACCTGTAAAGAAGAGAAAAACCCAGAGAAAGGAGAATTTTGCCAAGTACTATAGGTCACACATTTTGGCTGGGAAGTTTTAGGACATAGTAACTTAGAAGACATTCATATTTTCCCCTCCTAATGCTTATGAGACCCATGTGTCCTCACATGCTTTGGCAGATTAAATTAAGTTTAGTTTGCCTAACATTTATTATTGTTAAAATGGAGTTAGTTTTACTAATACACAATACATAAAAATGCCCAGAATCTTGGCCCACAAGGATTTTCTCCTGAAAATACTCTTTTCTGTTCATTCTGAGTGGGCTGTGTACAAAGGGAGGCAAGTGGCCAGTGTGCCAAGAAAATGTGAACTGTGCTGGACTGCAGATTACATGAAGGGGAAGACAGAACTATCAGCTGAATATTAAAACCAGAAATTGGCTAAAGACCTGAGCAATTAGAGCTTTAGATCTTTCACCTTGGTTACTTTGTCAGAAGCAGACTTTGCTTTTATGTTATTTAGGCTTTTGAAAAGTTGGTTAGTAGTTTTTCATGAGCCCTCAGCTCAAAGTGTTTGACAACCTCTTTGTTATATTTGCAATGCTCTAAGTTGCATTATTTGCACTTACAACACAATATGTCCAAATTCTTTTTCCATATAAACTTGAAGTATTACAATTTTATAATGGATGTTTTAGGCCTACATTTTCCTGAGAACCTGTACCTGTTTCTTATCAGCATCTCTTAGAAAAATTCACACATACATGCCCTTTCTCCCCCAAATTAAAACAAATAGTCATTAAGAGAGCAGAAAATTGACTTGGCCAATGGATTTCATTTCAGTTGTCTTCCCTATGAATATTGATAAAGCCAAAATAGGTGCCAAATATTAGCCTAATAGGAAGAAAAAGGGATTTGGAGAAAACATACTTGAGTGTTCTGGATCTCACTTGGCTGGGTAACCCTTGGAAAAGTCACGTAACTGATTTAAGCTTTATTTACCTTAACTGTAAATTGCAGGAATAAAACTGATTTCATAGGGATGCTGTGAGGTTAAATGAGATAATTTATTTTTAAAAAATTCCTAGTACAATACACTGACATTGCTCAAAAATTAGTGGTTGTTCTACAACATAGATAATCCTTAAGGACATTATGCTAAGTGAAATAACCCAGTCACAAAAGATACTAACTGTATGATTCCACTTGTATGAGGTATCTAAATAGTAAAATTCATAGAAACATAACATAACATTGTGGTTTCCAAGGACTGGGGTGAGGGAGAAATGGGCAATTGTTTCTCAATGGGTATAGAGTTTCAGTTCTGCAAGATGAAAAAATTTTACAGTTCTGTTGCACAACATGTGAATATAGTTAAGATATGTTTTAAAATGCTTAGGATGGTAAATTTTATGTTATGTGTTTTTGCCACAATTAAAAATGAATAAATAAAAATTTAAAAATAATTACTTGTTACTAATTATGTCATGTAATTATAATTTTGACTCAAATTAACATATTGGTTCTGAGTCTGTTTTTCTACTCATATACATGGTTTAAATATACAACCCAGACCACTGGGAACATCCAATCATCTGATCAGCAGTTATGGTAGGAAAAGAATTAAATTACTATGCAAATTAAATGCTGAATCATGCATTAGTCACCGGTATCATCAAAGTCTAGCTAGTGTAAGTTTGTGGGAGCTGTGGAAAATTGGGGTGATTAGAAGGGTACTGTTTTTAAGCAATTATGGATTTCTATATAATTATGGATTATTAATTTTAACCTGTTGTGGGAACAGTGATAGCAAGGTTGACTAGCTGAAGATATTATCTAAAGCAGTATTGTCCAATAGAACATTCTGTGATGATGGAAAGTGTGATGATTAATTTTCTGTCCACTTGACTGGGCTAAGGGGCATCCAGGTGGTTGCTGAACATTGTTTCTGTGTGTTTCTGTGAGGGTATTTCTGGAAAAAATTAACATTTGAATCAGTAGACTGAGTAAGTAAGATCTGCCTTGACCAATGTGAGCAGGAAACATCCAATTTATTGAGGGCCTGAATAGAAAAAAAGGTAACGGATGGGCAAATTTTCTCTATTTTTTTTAAATTGAGATATAATTCCCATATAACATTATATTAGCTTCAAGTATATGAAATAATTGATATATGAATACACATATATGGCAAAATTATCACCACAGTAAGTATAGTTAACAACCATAACCATACGGTTACAATTTTTTTTCTTGTAATGAAATATTTTAAGATCTACTCCCTGAGCCACTTTAAAATATACAATAGAACATTATTAACTATATTCACCATGCTGCACATTACAACTACATGATTCAGTTATTTAATCACTGGAGGTTTGTACCTTTCAACCACCTTCACTCATTATGCCAATCCCCTCATCTCGGGACTCTGGAATCACCAATTTGTTGTGGTTTAGTATTAGTTTCAGGTGTACAAAAACAACACAGTGATTAGACATTTACATACCTCACAAAGTGATAACCCCAGTAAGTCTATTACCCATCTGACACTGTACATAGTTATTGCAATTGTCTGTATTCCTTAAGTTGTACTATATACCTCCATGACTATTTTTTTAATTATAGTTGACATTCAATATCGTTTTATATTACTTTCAGGTGTATAGTGGTTTGATATTTATAAAATTTATGAAGTAATCCTCTTAATAAGTCTAGTACCCATCTGACACTGCACATAGTTTTTTACAATATTATTGACTATTGTTTTTCTTTTTTAAAATTAGTTTCAGGTGTACAAAGCAATGTAACAGACATTTACACCCCTCAAAAAGTGATAACCTCCCCAATCTACTACCCCTCTAAAATAGTATATAGCTGTTACAATAACATTGACTATCTTCACTATGCTGTACTCCACATCCTGTGGATAGATATATTTTAATTATAGTTAACTCTAATTAAATATATTAAACATATATATTTAATTATAGTTGACATTCAATATTATTCTACTTCAGCTTCAGGTGTATAGCATATATTGGTCAGGCATCTACACAGTCTATGAAGTGATCCTCCTGATAAGTCCAGTGCACATCTGGCACCTTACATGATCTTTACAACATTATTGATTATCTTCCCAGTACTGTATTTCATAACCCTGTGACTATATTATGACTACTAATTTGCACTTTCTAATTACTTCACCTTATCCCTCTTCCCCATCCCCTCCCATCTAGCAACCATCAGTTTGTTCTCTGTATCTCTGAGTCTAATTCTGTTTAGTTTACTTGTTTATTCTGTTCTATAGATTCCACATATAAGTGAGATCATATGGTATTTGTCTTTCTCAGTCTGACTTATTTCACTTAGCATAATATTCTCTAGGTCCATCCATGTTGTTGTAAATGGTAAGATTTTATTCTTTTTTAATGGTCAAGTAATACTCCATTGTATAAATGTACCAGTTTCTTTATCCAATCATCTATCGATGGGCATTTCTGTTGTTTCCATATGTTGACTATTGTGAGTAGTGCTGCGATAAACAAAGGGGTGCATATATTTTTTTGAATTAGTGTTTTCGTTTCCTTTGGATAGATACCCAGAAGTGGAATTATTTCCCATATTATACTTTACATCCCTGTGACTATTTCATAACAATCAATTTGTACTTCCTAAACCCTTCACATTTCTCACCGCCCTTCCCATCTAGTAACCATCAGTTTTATGTCTGTATTTATGAGTCTGTTTCTGTTATGTCTGCTCATTTATTTTCTTCTTGAGACTACACATATAAGTGAGATCATAAGCTACTTGTCTTTCTCAGTCTGACTTGTTTCGCTTAGAATAATATCCTCTAACTGCATCCATGTTGTCAAAAATGGTGAGATTTCAGTCTTTTTTATGGCAGAGTAATATTCCGTTGTATATATGTACTGTGATTTCTTTATCAAATTGTCTATTGATGTGCATTTTGGTTGTTTTCAGATCTTGGCTATTGAAAATAATACTGCAGTGAACATAGGGATGCATATGTCTTTTCAAATTAGTGTCTTGGATTTCTCTTGATAAATATACAGTAGTGGAATTGCTGAGTCATAAGAAAGATCTGCTTTTAATTTTTTTAGGAACTTCCATAGTGTTTGCCATAGTGACTGAACTAATTTGCAATCCCACCAACAGTGCACAAGGATTCCTTTTTCTTCACATATTCACCAACACTTGTTTGTTGATTTATTGATGATGGCCATTATGATAGAACTGAGGTGATATCTCACTGTGGGTTTTTTTTTTTGCATTTCTCTGATGATTAGTGATGATGAGCATCTTTTCATATGTCTATTGGCCATCTGTATGCCCCCTCTTTGGAGAAATGTCTATTCAGGTCCCCTGCCCATTTTTTAATTGGATTGTTAGGGTTTTTTTTGGTGCTGTGTTGTATCACTTTTTATTAAATTTATTGGGGTGACATTGGTAAGTAAAATTACATAGGATTTGAGTGTACATTTTTGTAATACATTATTTATATATTGCTTTGTGTGTTCACCACCAAGAGTCAGTTCTCCTTCTATCCGACCATATATTTGATCCCCTTTTACACCCTTTTCCCTCTTGTACCACCACCCTCCATCCTTACCATCTGATAACCACTAAACTGTTGTCTGTGTCTATGAGTTTTTGTTTCTTTGTTTGTTTGTCTTGTTCTTTTGTTGTTTTCAGTTTTATATACCATATATGAGTAAAGGCATATGGTTTTTACTTTTTCTGTCTGACTTATTTCACTTAGCATAATGATCTTAAGGTCCATCCATGTTGTCACAACTGGCAGTATTTCCTCTTTACTTATAGCCAAGTAAAATTCCATTGCACATATGAGGTATGACAATTAAGTTTGTGAACTTGTAGCAACAATGTGGCTAACCTTTTCTGATATCATTATGAATTTGTACCAACTGGATGAATGGTTAACCAAGTATACTATTTGGAAATGCTGAAAAGGCTGTGTAAAAAAGTTAGATGACCTAGACTTTCCACCAACAATTCATGGCTCTTGCATCACAACAATGCACCATCTCACATGGCACTGTCTGTGAAGGAGTTTTTAGCCAGTAAACAAATAACTGTATTGGAACACCCTTCCTACTCACCTGATCTGGCCCCCAGTGACTTCTTTCTTTACCCAAAGATATTGAAAGGAAGACATTTTGATGACATTCAGGACATTAAGTGAAATACAAAAGCTCTGATGGCCATTCCAGAAAAAGAGTTCCAATATTGCTTTGAAGGGTGGACTAGGGGCTGGCACTGGTGCATAGCTTCCCAAGGGGAGTACTTCACAGGTGACCATAGTGATATTCAGCAATGAAGTATGTAGCAATTTTTATAGGATGAGTTCGTGAAATTAATTGCCAGACCTCCTATCTGTTGGTCGTTTGTGTATCTTCTTTGGAGAATTGTCTGTTTAGGCCCTCTGCTCATTTATTTTTCTTGAATTGTTTATTTTTTTGTTTTTGAGTTGTATGAGTTCTTTATATATTTTGCATATTAGCCCTTTATTAGAGGTGTTGTTTGCAAATATGTTTTCCCGTCTGGTTTGCTGCCACTTTGTTGTTTTAAAGATTTTTTTTTTAAATTGGGGAATTGGGGAGATGGGAACAGCACTGGGGAATTGGGGAAAGGGGAACAGACAAGTTGCTGTCGTTTTGTTCTTCAGTCTAGTTGTGGAGGACGTTGCTTCATTGGCCCAAGTTGGCACCATCATTGCGCTCCTCCCGGGTGAGGCAGATCAGTCGCCGGCTTCTGGATGGGCGCTCACTGTGGCTGCTGGCTGCTCACACTGGCTGCTGGCTGCTGGCTACATACAGCAGCCCATGGCAACCCACTGCCACAGGGGCTGCAGCCCATGCTGTCGCAGCGACTCCCAGCAGCCCAGCTCCAGGTTGAGCTGCCGTTCAGCATCTTAGCTGCAGAGGGCAGTGTCCCTGGCCCTCACATGTGGGATCCGAACCGGGGCCCTCTGGCGTCCCAAGCCAGCTCTTAACCATCGCGCAACTCGGCCGGCCCTGTTGCCACTTTGTTTTGTTGATTGTTTGTTTTGCTGTGCAGAACCATTTTAGTTTGATATAGTCCCATTCATTATTTTAGCTTTCACTTCCTTTGCCTTTGAAGTCGAATTCATAAAATCCTCTTTGAACCCAAGGTCCATAAGTTTAGTACCTATGCTTTCTTCAATGCAGTTTATTGTTTCAGGCCTTATGTTTAGGTCTTTGATCCATTTTAAGTTAATTTTGGTACACAGTGACAGGTAGAAATCTAGTTTCATTCTTTGCATGTGGCTTTCTAGTTTTCCCAGCACCATTTACTGAAGAGGCATTCTTTTCTCCATTGTGTGTTTTTGGCTCCTATATTGAAAATTATCTGCCCATATATATGTGAGTTTATTCCTGGGTTTTCAGTCTATTTCATTGGTTTGTGTGTCTCTTTTTTTGCCATAACCATGCTGTTTTGATTATTGTCACTTTGTAGTATAAATTGAAGTCAGGGAGTGTGATACCTCCAGCCCTGTTTTTTGTTTTGTTTTGTTTTTCTTTAGGATTACTTTGACTATTTGGGACTTTTGGTGAGTCCTTACAAACACAATGATTTTATGTTCTATTTCTTGAAAAAATGCATTGGGATTTTGATGGGATTGCATGAAATCTGTATATTGCTTTGGGTAACATGGCCATTTTAATATGATGATTCTTCCAATTCATGAACATGGAATATCTTTTTATTTATTGGTGTCGCCTTCAATTTCCTTTAATAATATCATAATTTTCAGTACATAGGCCTTTCACATCCTTTAATTTTTTTTCTTGGTTTTTTTTTGCAGTTGCAAAATAATTGTTTTTTCATTTATTTTTCTGACATTTCATTGTTAGTATATAGGAATGCAATGGGTTTTTACACATTGATTTTGTATCCTGCAACTTTACTGTATTTATTTATTGCTTCTAATAGTTTTTTTGTGTGTAGTCTTTAGGGTTGTCTATATAAGGAATCATGTCATCCCCCAAAAATGACAATTTAATTTCTTCATTTCCAATTTTTATGCCTAGTTATGTCTCTTGCCTGATTGCTCTGGCTAGGACTTCCAGTACTATATAAAATAACAGTGGTGACAGGGGAATCCCTGTCTTATTCCTGATTTTAGAGCAAAATCTTTCATTTTTTCACCATTAAGTATGATATTATCTGAGGGTTTGTGAAATATGGCCTCTCATATATTAGTACAGGTACTTTCCTTCTATACCAGTTTTATTAAGTGTTTTAATAAGTGGATGTTGCATCTTGTCAAATGCCTTTTCTTCATCTATTGATATAATTGTATGATTTTAATCTTTTATTTGGTTTATGTGGTATATCACATTGATTGATTTGTAGATGTTGACCTATTTCTGTGTCCCTGGAATGAAGCCCACTTCATTGTGATCCATAATCTTTTAAATGTGTTTTTGTATTTGATTTGCTAGTATTTGGTTTAGGATTTTTGCATCTGTATTCATCAGAGACATTCGTTTGTAGTTTTCTTTTTTTGTGTGTTATCCTTCCAAGGTTTTGGTATTACGGTAATGTTGTCCTTATATAATGCATTAGGAAGTATTGCTTCTTCTTTAATTTTGTGGAAGAGTTTGAGGAGAAGAGGTGTTAAATCATCTTTGAATGTTTGGTATAATCCAATAGTGAAGCCATGTGATCCTGGACTTTTCCTTTTGAGGAGGTTTTGGATGATTGTTTCAATTTCCTTAGTCTATATAGATTTTCCAGTTCTTCATGATTCAGTCTAGGAAGGCTATATGTTTCTAAGAACTTGTCAATTTCTTTTAGGTTATTGAATTTGGTGGCATATAGTCCTTCATAGTATTCTTCTATGATCCTTTGTATTTATGTGGTATTTGTTGTAACTTCTCTTTCATTTCTGATTTTGTTTCTTTTCTCTTTTTTCCTTAGTGAGTCTAGTCAAGGGTTTGTCAATTTTATTCATTTTTTCAAAGAACCAGTTATTTGTTGCATTATTTGTTTTGTACTTTTTGTTCTCTATTTAATTTAGTTCTGCTCTAACTTTTATTATTTCCTTTTTTTCTGCTGATTTTGGGTTTTCTTTTTCTTTTTTCTAGTTCTTTGAGATAAAATGTTAGGTTGTTTATTTGGGATTTTTCTTGTTTCTTGAAATAGGCCTGTAATGATATAAATTTTCTTCTTAATACTGCTTTCACAGTATCCCAATAATTTTGACACAATGCATTTTTATTTTCATTTGTTTCTATGTACCTTTTGATCTCCCTTTTATTTCTTCTGTGACCCAGTTGTTCTTTAATAGCATGTTGCTCAATATCCGTGTATTTGTGCATTTTCACACTTTCTTTTTCCAGTTGATTGCTAATTTCAAAAGTCGGAGAGTATGATTGGTAAATTTGCTGAGGCTAGTTTTGTGTCCAAACATATGGTCTATCCTTGAGAATGTTCCATGTGCACTAGTAAAGAATGCATAGTGTGTCGTCCTAGGATGAAAGGCTCTGTAAATGTCAATTATGTCTATTTGATCTAATGTGTCATTTGAGGCTGATATTTTCTTGTTGATTTTGTGTTTGAATGATCTATCCATAGCTGCCAATGGTGTACTTAGGTCCATTAGTATAATTGTATTTTTGTCAGTTTCACCCTTGAGTTCTGTTAGTAGTTGCTTTATATATTTTCATGCTCCCTGATCAGGAGTATATAGATATACATATAGATATACAGATATAGATATATACATATATAGATATTTGTTACATCTTCTTGTTGTATTGTTCTCTTTATCATTATGAAATGTCTATCTTTGTCTCGTTACTTTTTTTATCCTGAAGTCTGATTTTTCAGATGTAGGTATTGAGACACCTGCTTTTCTCTGTATGACACTCCATTTGCTTGGAGTATTGTTTTCCACCCTTTCACTTTGAGTTTATACTTGTCCTTGTAGCTGAGATGAGTCTCTTGGAGGCAACATATGGTTGGGTTTTGTTTTTTGATCCAGGGTGCTACGCTGTACCTTTTTATTGGTGAGCTCAGTCCATTTACATTTAGTAATGATTATTGATATATGAGGATTTCCTGTAGCCATTTTATGGTTTGTTTTGTGGTAGCTCAGTTTCTCCATTGTTATTTTGCTTTGTGTTTCTGTCTGTTAGTTTAGTTCAGTGGTATTCTATAATTTTTTCCTCTGTTTTCTATTTTTTATCTTATGTGTCTTATTTCTGAAAACTTTTCAGTGGTTACTATTAAGTTTAAGTAAAAGAAATTTTCATATATACAATAGTCCTTTTTCTTAAGCATGCTTCTTATCTCCATTCCCCTTTGCAGATTCAGACCTTTACTCTCTCCCCTTTTATATATTTTTTTCTCAGAAGTTATCCCTATTTAGGCTGTGAGTTGATTTCTGAGTTGCTCTAGCAAGTTGTGTTTTTCTGCTTTTCCCTTTTAAAGAAAAATGTTTATTATTATTTACCCTTGATGTTATGTTTAACTGTATAGTGCCTTACTTTGTGTAGGGGTTGCCATATATATAACACTGCTCATGGGTTTGTATTCTTTTGATTTTTTTGTTTCAGGTTGAATAGCCTCTTTCAGTATTTTCTGTAATGCAGGTCATGTGTTGGAAAATTCCCACAGCTTCTGTATGTGTGGAAAGGTCTTTATTCCTCCATCATATCTAAAAGATATCTTTGCTGGATATATTATTCTTTTTTAAAATTAAAGTTTATTGTGGTGACAATTGTTAGCAAAGTTACATAAACTTCAGGTGTACATGGCTCATAATTTCTCTTTTTCAATAGTTTGAATATTTGATTCCACTCCCTCCTGGCTTGTAGAGTTTCTGCTGAAGAATCTGATAATAATCTAATGGGCTTTCCTTTGTAGGTTACCATCTTCTTTTCTCTGGCTCCTTAAGAATTCTTTCTTTGTTATTAATTTTTGACAGCTTCAGTACAATATGCTTTGGAGAAGGCCTGTTGGGATTGAGGTAATTAGGTGTTCTATTTGCTTCTTGGATTCGAGGATCCAGTACTTTCCACAAATCTGGGAGGTTCTCATCGACTATTTGTTTGAATATATTCTCTGTTCCCTTCTCTCTTTTATCTCTTTCTGGTATACCCATTATTCTTTTGTTGCTCTTTCTGATGGAGTCAGAAAGTTCTTGCAGAGTTCTTTCATTTCTTTTAACTTTCAAGTCTCTTCTTCCATCTGTGTCATTTCCAGTTTTCTGTCTTTGATGTAACTAATTCTCTCCTCCATCTGGTCAGCTCTACTAGCTAAGCTGGCTATTTCATTCTTCATTTCTTTTATTAAGTTCTTCATATCCAAAATTTCCATTTGGTTCTTTTTTTTCAATTTCAATCTCTTTGATAAAATGTTCACTAAGTTCTTTAATTGTGTTTCTGAGTTCATTAAACTGCTTATCTGTGTTTTCTTGCATCTTGTTGAGTTTTTTCAGAACTGATATCTTGAATTCTCTGTCATTTAAGTCACATATTTCCATGTCTTTAAGTTCATTTTCTGGAGAGTTTTCATTTTCTTTCTGAGCTGCCTTGCTAACCTTGGTTATTCATGGCAATTAATTAATTATTATTTCCCTTTCTGGGCATCTACAGGAGTGGGTTATGCAGCAAGTTGATACAAATATATTTTTCTTTTGCTTTCCTGTAGGTGTTGCTGTAATGTTTTATTTTCTCTTCCTCTGCAGCTTTTTGTTTTCTATTATACAGTAGTGTTATATTTTCTCTTACACTGTTCTGGCTTCTCATGCGACGGAATGTTCCCTGGAAGGTGGGCTTCTCCTCTATGAGCAGGTCACCTGGGTCTCAGGGCACCACCTCCATGGGAGAATGTGGAGGGTGATAGATTTCTGAGCTTCTGAAACACTAATGCTGCCCCTGTAGCCTGGTGCAGAGCCTGTGTATATCAGTGGCTCTGGTTACCCTCACTGGGATTCACCCAGAAAGGTTCAGGCATTGTGGGCTGTGAGAGGAGGCTGGTGCATTTGTGGTTCTGAGCAATAGTGACTACCAGCTCACAGTTGTCTTGACCCTACAGTTCCTTCTCTTTCACTGGAATTAGTTGCACTATGAGTCGGTGACCATAGGACTGCCGCTGCAGTTCCCAGAGCTGTAGATATTCTATTTTTTAATCTGACACTGCTACCATTTCTTCTGGAATCTGTTTCTAACACTGGGAGGGTGGGGTGGGGTGAGTTTTGAGAGGGTGGGGGGAGGCAGCCAGGCTCTGAGTCTTTGTTTTCTGTTTTCTGCCTAGCAGTGATGGCTTAAACCACTGTTCTCACCCTTTTGTATTCAGTCTTCGCTCTGAGTTCTCTGCCTCGAGTGCTGGGTTTAGCCATATTATGTGCTTATCCATGAGGCAGGACTTGGGCCACAGGGGGTATGCCTGCAGCCTTAATTCTTCCTTCTCCCACAACTGCAGTGATCTCTGGCCTGTGTCCTGTGGCCCCAAGGTCCCTGTCTCTGCACTTCCTGCTTCCCCCGCTCACCCAAATTTGCCCAACTTCAGGTGACTCAATGTGCGGGTCTCTCAGATGTGCTTGTGTGTTGCACAGGGAATTTCTTGTTGAATTATAGCTTCAGTTTGTTGTAACTTCCAGGAATTATTTCAAGAAGCATGTCTCATGCCACCATTTCAGTGACATCACCCCCATGATTTCCTTCTCCATTTTTTAGTTGGTTTTTTTTTGTATTAGTTTCAAGTTTACAAAACAACATAATGGTTAGACATTTACACCATTTGCCGATGATACATCTGATAAGGGGTTAATATCCAAAATTTATTTTTAAAAAAGACTCATACAACTCAACACCAAATAACCCAATTAAAAAATGGAAAAATGACATGAGAAGACATTTCTCTAAAGAGGACATACACATGTCCAATAGACATATGAAAAGATGATCAGCATCACTAATCATTAGAGAAATGCAACTAAAAAACACAGTGATACCACCTCACTCCTGTGACAATGGCTATCATCAATTAATCAACAAACAACAATCTTGGCAAGGATGGGGAGAAAAGGGAACACTTGTGCACTGTTGGTGGGATTGTAAATTGGTGCGGCCACAATGGACAACAGTATGGAGGTCCTTAAAAAATTAAAAATAGAACTACCTTATGACCCAACAATTTCATTCCTGGATATTTATTTTAAAAAAATCCAAAACACTTATTCAAAAAAATATATTCACCCCTATGTTTTTTGCAGTACTATTCACAATAGCCAAGCCATGGAAACAATCGAAATGCCCAAGAATAGACCACTGGATAAAGAAATTGTGGTACATTTATACAATGGAGTACTACTCTGCTATGAAAAATAAAATCTTACTATTTGCAACAACATGAATGGACATAAAGAATATTATGCTATGTGAAGGAAGTCAGGCTGAGAAAGACAAATAACATATGATCTCACTTATATGTGGAATCTAAAGTTCAGAATAAATGTTTATTGGAAATTTCTCATCTATGAGTAAGTGATCAAAATTTTAAATAGGAGCGAATCAAAGACAGAGAAATGAGCATGCACCAGATCAACACTGATTCAGTAGACAGTGCTTATCAGATTTTTTCAACTTTGAATTATTCTATTGTTATAAAAACTACATTTCTCCATCTCATCCACAAATATAATATTGTTTTTATAAGCAAAGGTGGGATTTTCCTCATATTCCATTACTCTCCAACATAGACTTGCCAACTTGGTTTACCCCTACTCTGACTCCTAATCAATTTTTTTTTAATTCTCAGTATACAGAATCATCTTTTAATATCTTATCACCTAATCTCATCAATTCTAGAACCGGTGTCCCTCTTTTCTTTAAAACCCAGATTAGAAATCTTCCATCCCCAAGAAGTATTTGATAACTCTAACCTTTAGAACTTGATGAACTAAGTAAAGGTAAATAGTTTACCCTACCTCCAACTCAATTATTCTAGTTTCAATATTTATATCATGGTCTTCGGATGCTGCAGTGAACAAGTCATAGGTTAAGAAGCCTCCTTATAAGCATAATTTCAGTACTGAAGGATACAGATAAATATCTTTGAGAATCAGATGTGAAGAGAGAAGACTACAGATTGAAGGAACAGGGAAGGCTTTGTGGAAGAAATAGCATTCGAGCTGGGCCTCAAAAGATGACTCTGGGCAAATTCTGAAAATTGAAAACACAAGGAAAAGTCATTTTATGTAGAATGAACAGATGGAACAATGGTATGGCGATAAAAGAAGAATGTACATAAAGAACTGTACCTTTAGGGGACTTCCAGTAAGATGGAGGAATAGACAGATGCTGTGCCAACTACCTCCCGGGATCACAACAAAATTACAAATAATTTATGATATTCAACCTCGGAAGTTCCGTGGACCCAAGATGAACAGAACCTCTAAACGAAGGACTTAAAGAGGTGGCCACGTCAAGACCAGTAGGAGGGGTGGAGACGAGAGAGGGCAAACCCCATGAGGGACACCTCAGCGGTGGGAAGGCTTCTCTGGTTGGGGGCAAGAACCTCCGAACCCACACTGCGCTCACCACCACAGAGTTACGTTGCTGGGAAGAGGAATTCTATGATAGCTGGAAGGAGAAAATAGTGAGGACTCTCTTTGCTCGGATCGGTGAGACTGAGGGCAGCTGGAGAAACAGTGGAGCCAGCAAACTGACTCGCTCACTGGTGAGCACTCACCCGTTTCCTGGTGGAGGGAGTAGCATTGTGAGTGGGGCCCAGGAGCCTGCTGGAAGGACTGAACTGAGTGCCTTTGGCATGGGAGCTGGAGGTTTTTGGGACCATTGTTCCCCTGGTGTGGAGCTTCCACACGAGTAGTGCACAGGAGGTCGCCATTTTTTCAGGGCTGGGCCCTCCCACAGAGGCTCAGGTCTGGGACTGCATTGGTCTGCTGGAATTGGTGCAGGAGTACGTGTGTGCGTGCGTACGTGCGTGCATGTGTGCGCATGCGGCCTTGGATCCCCACCCTCCATACTGTTTGTGCTGTGTAGCCAGGGAAACACCGGGCAAGCATGCTCCAACTACAACAGACTGCTTATTGAGACCTGGAACTGTGCGACTCGCTTTAGTTCCCTGATTTCCACACTGCTCTTGCAGAGTTGTCTTGGTGGCAATTGGCTGTCAGGCTGCTCGGCCTGATCTTTGAGTTCCTGATTGGGACAGGCTGAGAGAGGGAGTTTTCCTGGGAGTGTAGCGCCATGAGCTGTGTGCCTGCGTGATTCAGCTGGGGCTTTCCAGGCGAGTTTGTGTGGGTTAGCTGCTGATGCAGGAGTGCATGCTGCTCTGACTTGGTGGGGGCCAGTGACCACACCCTGTGGTGCCTTGGGGGGCCTGTCATGCCCATCTAGAGCTGTGTTTCCAGGGGCACCCTGAGCCCCTGGTACCTAGCTCCTAACTCTGCAGGCCACAGAGGGTTTTTTGCAGTAACAGACAGCCTGCAACAATCTACGAGGATTTTTGGTGGTGAGCACAGTTCCAGAGCACACAGCAACTAATTGTGGGAAGCTTACTTCAAGTCTAGAGGGAGGTCGGCGCATAACGCACTGAGCCCTTCCCCCCAGCAGCTGGTGCTGCATCACGCAGAATCTCTCTATTGCTGAGCAAGTGGTGTGCAGATTACAGTGGGCAGAGAGCCCCTCCTCTTTTTTTCCTCTTTTTCCCTTTTTCTCTTTTTCCTTTTTTTTTCTTTTTTCTTTTTTCTTTCTAGGTGATTTAATACATCGAAGCAATCAGAGCGACAGCCAGAATGAAGAAACAAAGGAACATATCCCAAGTAAAAGATCAGAAAAAAACTCAAGAAATGCAACTAAATGAAACAGAGGTATCCAACCTTTCAGAGACAGAGTTTAGAACACT
>NW_017731471.1:39437-40687 GCF_001890085.2 Hipposideros armiger
GATCATCAGCAATACTATCGTAGTAGGGGACTTCAACACTCTGTTGTCACCAATGGACTGATCCTCCAGACAGAAAATCAACATGGAAAGAGTGGCCTTAAATGACACTTTAGAACAGCTGGTTTTAATTGATATTTTTAGAGAATTTCACCCTAAAGCAACAGAATATACATTCTTCTCAAGTGCACATGGAACATTTTTCAAGATACATGTTAGGACACAAAATCAGTCTCAATAAATTTAAGAAGATTGAAATCATATCAAGCATCTTCTCTGACCACAATGCTATAAAACTAGAAATCAATTATAAAAAAGAAACCAGGAAAGCACACAAACACATGGAGGCTGAATAACATGTTACTAAATAGCGAATGGATCAAAACTGAGATTAAGGAAGAAATCAAAAGCTATCTCAAGACAATCGACAATGAAAACACAACAACTTAAAATCTATGGGATGCAGTGAAGGCAGTCTTAAGAGGAAAATTCATAGCATTGCAGGCCTATCTAAAGAAAGAAGAACAGTCTTATATCAACAGACTATCTTTAAACCTAAGGGAACTGGAGAAAGAACAGCAATACAAGCCCAAAGGGAGTACAAGTAAGGAAACAATAAAGACCAGAGCAGAAATAAATGAAATAGAGACCAAAAAAAACCCCACAATACAAAAGATCAATGAAACCAAGAGCTGGTTTTTTGAAACGATAAACAAAATCGACAAACCCTTAGCCAGACTCACCAAGAAAAAGAGAGAGACGACCCAAATTAATAAAATCACAAATGAAAGAGGGGAAGTGACAACAGATCCCTCAGAAATACAGGAAATTGTAAGAAAATACTACGAGCAGCAATATGCCAACAAATTTGACAATCTGGAAGACATGGATAAATTTCTAAAAGCTTGCAATCTACCAAGTCTGAACCAAAAAGAAACAGAAACTCTGAACAGACTGATTACTACCAAAGAAATTGAGTCAGTCATCAACAAGCTTCCAACAAACAAAAGTCCTGAACCAGATGGCTTCACAGGAGAATTTTAGAAAACATTCTAAAACGAATTAATAGCTATTCTCCTCAAACAATTCCAAAAAATACAGAAGGAGGGAAGGCTTCCAAGCACATTTTATGAGTCCACTATTACTCTGATCCCAAAGTCAGACAAAGATATTATAAAAAAAAGAAAACTACAGGCCGATATCCCTAATGAACATAGATGCAAAAATCCTCAACAAAATACTAGCAAACCGAA
>NW_017731471.1:43407-118034 GCF_001890085.2 Hipposideros armiger
ATGTTTATAAAGAAATCAGTGAAAGGTGATATTTTACTTGACTTGCTGAAATATGCATGGACCATATTATAGAGGGCATTGTTTGTCATTCTAAGGAGTCTTTATTTTGTAGGGAATAAAGAGCCTTGAAAACAGGTAACAAAGTGATATGGCCAGATTTATTTTTTAAATAAATTAGTATTTTTCAATTACTGCTGACATACATATATTACTAGTTTCAACTGTACAACAGTGATTACACATTTTTATAATTTATGAAATGATCCCCTCAATAAATCTAGTAACCATCTGACACCATTCATAGCTATTACAATATTATTGACTATATTCCTTATGCTATACATTACATCCCCATGACTACTTTGTAACTACCAATTTGTACTTCTTAATCCCTTCCACTTTTTCATGTGTCCCCTTAACATCCCTCTCATCTGGCAACCACTGTAGAGAAAGTAGTTTTATATAAGAGATCCTGTTGGTTTTCACCATATTTTTAATATCTACTGTCATCCTACAGTCTGAGTATGGCAATTCAGGGATACTGTGATAAGAATTGGAATAATAATAAGAATACTGAACTTATTGAAACCTTGCCATATACCAGACATTGTTTTCTAATTTCTTTATAACCCCATGAGTTAATGTTACTATTTTTCCCATTTTATAGATGATAAAACTGAGGCTCAGATAATTTTAAAAGCTAGCCTAGGGTCAGGTATTAGTAGAGATTGGATTTGAGCCCATGCAGCTTGACACCAATGCTTGTACCCTAAGCACTACATCACTTGATCCTCAACATCTGAGTAGCTACTAAACCAGAGAATAAGAACTAAGAGGACTTCTAAAACATGTCCTCAACCCTCTTATTGTCAGATGATGAAACTGAGGATCAAGTATTAGGAGAACATCTTGCTCAAGATCACAGAATTCATTAGTAGAAACACCTGGCTTGAATGTACACAGGCTTCCTGATTCCCAATTGGGTGTTCATTTTATTGCACTATTAATATTATGCTATTCTTCTAGCAAAAGTGAAGGTTGTATATCTCCTTAATAGTAGGGATGGAGTTTTTCAGGCAATTCAATTTAAATGCAAAGTCTCTAAAATCCAAATGATGTAGCAAGTAAAAAATTGCACACTTATGGTCTCGGTGTTTTTTTTGTGGTTTGTGTGTGTGTGTGTGTGTGTGTGTGTGTGTGTGTGTGTGTGTTTTCAACTTTGGGAAAGAAAGAATATTTTCAAACAGGGATTTTCCCTCACTAGCACCAGGTGCATTTCCTCCTTTCTTACTTCCTGGGAATAAGGCTGTTCCAAGCACATGACTCCTGCTCTTTGCAAAATCTGAAGCAGCTGCCTATTTGTTTTTGAGTACAACTCCAAGTATTATGCTCAATCAATCTTGAAGGCCATAAGTTTTTCAGGCCACAATTCCTGGAACAGTTGCTTATTCCAACTCACTCTTGTGTGTGACCATTGCAAACACCACCAACATTCTTGATAAGTAGAAGGCCAGAAATTCCCTTAGACTTCTTATCTCCCTCTGCTAAAGCATAGGTGGGTCATTTTTTTTTATCTTCCAACCACTGCTGCCACTCTCTTGACTTTTCAAGGTTTAACAGTAACTGAAGACAACTCAAAACTGGCTTTAGCAAAGAGAAACTTTGTTCTGGGAGTTTCTATGGTGATCATTCTCAAACTTTGATGAACACCAAATAATTTGGACTGCTTGTGAAAAATTAAGATACTCTAGCTTCATCTCCAAATATCCTGTTTCAGTTGTTCTGTGGTCAGAGTCAGAATCTGGGGTAAGAGACAAAAATATTTATTGTTTAAAAGCACTACCTGTGGGCCGGCCGAGTGGCGCGATGGTTGGGAACTGGCTTGGGATGCCAGAGGGCCCCAGTTCGGATCCCACATATGAGGGCCAGTGACACTGCCCTCTGCAGCTAAGATGCTGAACAACAGCTCAACCTGGAGCTGGGCTGCCGTGAGTCGCCGACGACGGCGTAGGCTGCAGCCCCTGTGGCAGTGGGTTGCCACGGGCTACCGTGTGTAGCCAACAGCCAGTGTGAGCGGCCAGCAGCCGCAGTGAGTGGCTGTCCAGAAGCAGGCGACTGATCTGCCTCACCCGGGAAGAGCGCAATGATGGTGCCAACTTGGGCCAATGAAGCAACGTCCTCCACAACTAGATTGAAGAACAAAACAATAGCAACTTGTCTGTTCCCCTTCCCCCAATTCCTCAGCACTGTTCCCATCCCCGCAATTCCCCAATAAAAATATTTATAAAAAAGCACTACCTGTGATTATATTATGCTCCCAACTTTTAAAACTACTGATCTACGATCTGACAATTAGGTTTGTGAACTTACTGCTAACATGTTTTTGATATTAGATGGATTATTCACTATGAATTTGTACCAACTGGACAAACTGTTAACCAAGTTTACTATTTAGAAGTGCTGAAAAGGCTGCATGAAAAAGTTAGATGTCCGACGTTTTCGCCAATTCATGGCTCTTGCATCATGACAATGCACCAGCTCACATGGCACTGTCTGTGAGGGAGTTTTAGCCAATAAACAAATAACTGTATTGGAACACCCTCCAGACTTACCTGATCTAGCCTCCAATGACTTCTTTCTTTACCCGAAGATAAAGGAAATATTGAAAGGAAGACATGTTGATGACATTCAGGACATCAAGGGTAGTACGATGACAGCTCTAATGGCCATTCCAGAAACAGAGTTCCAAAATTGGTTTGAAGGGTTGAGTTGGTACTGATGCTGGTGCATAGCTTCCTGCATGAAGTACTTTGAAAGTGACCATAGTGATGTTCAACAATGAGGTATGTAGCACTTTTTCCAGGATGAGTTCGCCAAATTAATTGGCACACCTCATATGAATTGAATGATGGATCCTGCAGGAATTCTGAGAGGCATTGTGACTAGAGATGTAGATAGACATTGATGCATGTGTATATACATCCCCTTCTCCTATCTTGTACTCCTAAAAGTCTCAGCTGCTTTCACTTGACTTGCTATATTCTGGAGTACGCCTCATTGGCTCATTCAGAGCAATTAGATGGACTCGGCACAAGTGCAAGCAGAAGGTTGCCAATATCTTTGACTTGCCTACACATTCTCACCCATACCAGGGCTCCATAGAAAATTGATCCATCATTGAAGAAAATATGCTTACCCAAATTTATACCTAAAATAATTAAATCTTGCGTGGGGATGAGAGATGTCTGAAATCTTAAGTTTTACCTGTTTTCTTCTAAGGCTGTTGTACAAATAGGTAAGAATACAAGAAAGCACTAACCTACGCTTTCCATTCATACAAAGTGCAGCTGAAGAACCTCCAAGTTTGATACGTGAAGAGGTCATGTACAACAGTGTCTCACAAACTTTAATGTACATATGAATCACCTGGGTACACTTCCAACCTACTCAAAGCATGGTCCCTAGAACAACAGCATTAGCATCACCTGAGAGCTTATTGGCACTGCAGCTTCTCAGTCCCCACATCAGACCTGTAAAAACATAATCTGCATTTTAACAAGATCTCCATATCTGAACCAGTGGTTGTCAAAGTGTGGTCCCAAGAATAACAGCTTTAGCATCACCTGGGGGCTTGTCAGAAATGTACATTCTCAGGCCCCACCACAGACCTTCGGAATCAGGAATTCTGAAGTTGAGGGCAAAACCTCTCTGTTATAAGAAGCTCTATGGGTGATTTTGATGCACATTCAACTTTGAAAACCACGCAAGACCACTGCTCTGCTTTCAGGCAATATTGGCTTTCATTCAGTCATAGAAGATTGGGGCAGAGATGGGCATATTTTCAGGACAGAAGACTCCACTATCAATTTCAGAAAACGACCCCCTCTTTATGAAAAACTTTATGCTTCCTGCTATAGGCTGAATGTTTATGTCCCCCCACACACACACACCTCAATTTCATATGTTGAAAGCTAATTAATCCCCAATGTGGTGATTATTTGGATGTGGGGCCTTTGGAAGATGATTTGGCCATGACAAGAAGCCCTCGTGAATAAGATTAGTGTCTTTATAAAAAAGACCTCAGAAAGCTCTCCTTCCCCCTCTACTACATGTGGACATAGTGAAAGGATGGTCATCTATGAACAAGGAAGCGGGATCTCACAAGACATCAAATTAGACGGTGACTTGATCTTGGACTTCCCATCCTCCAGATCTGTGAAAAATGTCTCAGTTGTTTATAATCCACCCAGTCTATGGTATTCTGTTATAGCAGCCCATACGGACTAAGACATTGCTCTCTCTCCACTCAGATTCCTCCTTCTCATTGACAACCCTTTTCAAATCCTCTTTGCTACCAGAAAGTCTTCCCAGATTTGTCAAGGACTTCCTGAAGTCCCCTGTCAAGTGGTTGACAAGTTTCTGAAACTCCATATTGAGCCTCTCAGACATAATAATCAGAAATAAAATTCTAAATTTTTCAGCATCCTAAAGTTGCAATGACTTTGTTTACACTAGTCTGCTGATGGAAGCTTGCTGCTTAAAGTTATCTTTACTAATATTATCTCATGCAATTCACTTAACAATTTTCTGAAAGAGTTTCTATTATTCCCATTTTCCTAAACTAAAGCTTAGAAAGGTTAATAACTTCCATAAAATCACAGAGCTAGCAAGCAGCAGAGCCATGATTCAATGTGAGGAATGATTTCAAAGCCTATGAGATTAATCATAAAAGTATGCATGACCTCCTTCCCTCACAGAGAGGTCATGGTGTGGGTGAGGATGGGGAAGGACAAGGCCTGGACTTATGAGGTCTTAACAGAGAGTAGGTGTAGTGGTGATGTGGATGGGGGCAAGGAGAGGGCAAGAAGAGGGTGTGGTTAGCCTCTCTTTCAGAGTATGCACTAGGAGGGAAATGCAAAAAATTTTGTCCTGATAGAGTGTGCTCTATTCAAACCATAAGAGCATGTTCAAATAGGGCATCCAACAAGGGGCGGGGAAGTCTAAAGCAATTTACCAGAGCCAAGTTAGTTTCAAATCTGGAGTCAGAGGACAAGGAATGGTGAGAGTAAGGAACAGTGAGCAAACTGGAGTCAGCCTGGATTAATGCTAGAATTCCAAAGACAATGGGGGAGGTAAAGAAGTCAACAGCAAGATTTTTGAGTTCCCAGCATATGTTTTTGTCACTTTATCACACAGTATTTTTTATTGTTAATTGTAATATCGTATTTGTAGAAATAGTCCTCCAGTCAAACTACAAATCTCTTGATGACAGCAACCAGGAGTCAAAATTATTTTGTCTTCCCCCACAGTATCTGACATTCCCTAATGTATGACCCAGCAATTCCACTCTTGGGTATCTATCCAGAGAAACTGAAGATGCTAATTTGAAAAAATTTATGTACCCTTATGTTTATTGCAGCGCTATTCACAATAGCCAAGACTTGGAAACAACCAAAATGCCCATTGGTAGATGACTGGATTAAGAAACTGTGGTACATTTATACAATGGAGTATTACTCTGCTATAAAGAAGAATGAAATCATACCATTTGGGACGATATGGATGGAGTTAGAAACTATTATGTTAAGTGAAATAAGTCTGTCGGAGAAAGACAAATACCATATGATTTCCCTTATATGTGGAATCTAAAAAATTGAATGAATGAGCAAAGTAAACAGAGGTGGTCTCAGAGATATAGAGGAACAACTGATGGCTGTTAGTTGGGAGGGGGTGGGGATGAGGGAGAAGGGGAAGGGGTTAGACAGCATAAATACATAACTACAATATTGCCACAGGGACATGAAAGACAGTTCGAGGAATATAATGTAATAATGTATTCTGTAGGGTGTCAGGTGGTCACATGTCTTGCTAGGGAGACCGCATCATGAATGGGGAAGAGGCTTGATCACTGCACTGTACACCTGAAGCTGATATTGTATAATATTGTATGTCAACTATAAGTGAATCTATGTCTATATCTATATCTATATCTATATCTATATAGTCATGGGATGTGGAGTATAGTGTGGGAGTGGAGTCAAGGGAATTGTAATAGATATGTATGATATAAGGCGGGAAGTGGGGCGGTGGATTCGGGGAGGGGGGTTGTCACCTCAAGGGGTAAAAAGTATAACTATTGCACTGTGTTTTACAGCTCAAACTAATTCTAAAAAATGTGTATTTCATAATAAAAAATAATTAAAAGATAAAAAAATAGATACAATTTTAAAAGACCACAAAAAATAGTAGTAAAATCTATTGATCTCTTACAATTCCCAAGTGCTTTATATGAAACATCATTTTTAATTCAAATTAAAAAGTGTAGTCAGAAAAAAAAGAGATGACTAGTAAGGAACTCAGCCCCACAGCACCTGGCCCTCATTTAAGGATCTTAAAAGTGAAAAGCAATAAGAGGAGGTTTGAAAAGGTAGCTTTATTTCCCTCTCACATTTGTATTCCTAGCTTTGGCACTTGGAGAAATAACTGGCGGTAAAGGAAATATAATGCCATCATCCACTACTATCTATTCCTTTTCCTTTTATTTCTAAGAGACTTTTAAGGCCCGGGGGTGGGGTGTGGAGCACTGTGTCTCAGTTTACGTAACAGGTTGTCCAGTTGCTAAATTTCCAACTCATTCTCTACTGCTGCTCTCTGAGTTTGTGTAGTTTCTTAACCCATTACTGGTCATCTTCTTAGTTCCCCCACACACAGACTAATATCTTTGCACTGCATTATGTCTCTGCCTTCTTCTCCTTATTTCTCAGACTGTTCTCAGGATTGACCCCCAACACTTCTCAATTTAAGAAGCACAAGTGTCTCAGAGATGACTGAGTTCAGAACAAATTGTTGAGACCTCCCTCTTCCCTGCTCGGTGAACCATTACCTGGCTTTGGATTTGGCTTCCCTTTTACTCTTTGTTTTTCCATCATGGTACTCTGGATTTCCCAGCCTCTCTCATTCTGACCTTCATCGTGTATGAGTACTGCAAGATCCTGGCTTCACTGAGGGCTCCTCCCTTCCCTCAGCTCCAGAATAATATGCTTCAAGTGACTGACCTCTGCATTATTGATTCATACTTGACTTTGTACTGGGTATGCCCCAGCAAGAAGCCTTTTGCAGTCAACCTTCTTCAGTATGTCTGTCCTCTGTCATTAGCATTTCCAAGCTAATTCTTGAGATCTCAACTAGGAGACAAATACCATTTCCCTCCATCTGGCTCCCTGGCTCATTACCAGATACATAGTATCTTAGTTCCTACTTATTTATATCTGCAGGGAGGAAATTTCACCACTTTGCATGGCCCTGTTTCTAGGTTCTCCTGTTTTAGCTTGGAATCAATATACATCTGCTATCTGCTGTCTGCCACCTGGTGGTATGTGAGCGTCAGCATAGTGAGGGAGATGAAAATAATTATTATTAATTTCCTGGATTATGAATTTCTTTGACATAACAGGAGAGTTGGGGAAAATGAGCTCAATTAATCTTCATAGCCTGCAATTTCTGGCCATAGCCTATGACTGTTCTGTGTCCTCAGAATGCTTTTGGAATCCTGCTATGCTCCTTATCTTCTCACTGGGGTAAACCTTACAAGCAAGCAAAGTAGATGATCTACCAATGGTTATGCTTTCAGGAGCGATCAGCAAAGTCTTCTGACCCTACCTCATAGGGAGACTGAGGTCTGAACAACTTTTCCCTAGAGTCATGCCCTATGCTTTTACAGTGAGGAATAAAGCTCAGAATAAGAAGCCCAGCACTTAGTCCACTCACATATATGGGCTAAGGCCTAAAAGTAAGACTTCTTCTTAGAAATGCACTGGAGAAGGTCAAAAAAGTAACTCAAGGGCCTCAGAAATCTGAAATGGAGCAGAGAGAAAGGGTGGAATAGGGGGTTATGAAGGTTCAGAGAAAAGCATGATTCAGTCAAAAATGATCAAAAACAAGACCTAGAACAGCTTTTAGGATATGATCTAACTTTAAAGATGGGAAAACTGAAGACCAGACTGTTATTGCATTTAAATCATTATAAGAGTTCTACAAGGCAGACATAAGGCCTGATAATTAAGTTCACAAACTCATCCTAGACAAAGTGCTACATACCTCATTGTTGAATATCACCATGGTCGCCTTTGAAGCACTGCCCTTGGGAAGTTATGCACTGATGCTAGTGCCTAGTCCACCCTTCAAAGCAATTTTGGAACTCTTTTTCTAGAATGGCCATCAGAGCTGTCATCATATTCCCCTTGATGTTCTGAATATCATAAAAAATTTTCCTTCCAATATTTCCTCCATCTTTAGGTAAAGAAAGAAGCCATTCAGGGCCAGATCAGGTGCGTAGGGAGGGTGTTCCAATACCATTAATTGTTGACTGGCTACAAACTCCCTCACAGATAGTGCCATGTGAGCTGGTGCATTGTTGTGATGCAAAAGCCATGAATTGTTGGGGGAAAGTTCAGGTCGTTTTCGTCTAACTTTTTCACGCAACCTTTTCAGCACTTTCAAATAGTAAACTTGGTTAACTGTCCAGTTGGTACAAATTTATAATGAATAATCCCTCTGATATCAAAAAACCTTAGCAACATCATTACAACAAGTTTACAAACGTAATTGTCAGTCCTCGTACATGGAACATTCTCAAGGACAGACGATATAGTGGGACATAAAACTAGCCTTGGCAGGGCCGACCCAGTGGCACGTTGGTTAAGAGCTGGTTTGGGATGCCAGCTCTGAGCAGCAGGGCTCCAGTTCAGATCCCACATTAGGACCAGTGACACTGCGCCCTCTAAAGATAAGATGGTGAACAACAGCTCAACCTATAGCTAAGCTGCCGTGAGTGGCCAGCGACGGCATAGACTGCAGTGAGGCTGCAGTGGGCTGCCACAAAACTATCATGAGTAGCTGGCAGCCGGCGTGAGCTGCCAAGAGCCACCATGAGCGGCCATCCAGTGGCCGGCAACTGATCTGCCTCACCCAGGAAGAGTGCAATGATAATACCAACATGGGCTGGTGAAGCAACATCCTCCACAACTAGACTGAAGAACAAAAGGACAGAAACTCGTCTGTTCCCCTTCCCCAATTTCCCAACGCTCTTCCCCTCTCCCAATTCCCCAATAAAATCTTAAAAAAAAAACTAGCCTCAGCAAATTTAAAAAGATTGAAATCATAATAAGCATATTCTCTGATTGCAAGGCTTTGAAATTGGATATCAACTGCAAAAAGAAAGCAGGAGAAACCACAAATATGTGAAGATTAAATAACATATTTTTAAAGAATGACTGGATCAAAGATGAAATAAGAGGAAAGATCAAACGATACATAGAAACAAATGAGAATAAAAATACATCCTACCAAATCAATGCAGTCAAAACAGAAATAAGTGGAAATTTTATATCATTACAGGCCTATATCAAGAAGGAAGAAAAATCCTAGATAAACAACCTCACATTACACCTTAAATAACTAGAAAAAGAAGAATAAGTGAAACCCAAAGTCAGCAGAAGGAAGGAAATAATAAAATCAGAACAGAACTAAATGAAATAGAGAACAAAAAGACAATAGAAAAAATTAATGCAACAACGAGCTGGTTCTTTGAAAAGATTAGTAAAATTGATAAACTCTTGGCTTACACTCAGTAAGATAAAAAGAGAAAAGACACAAATAAACAAAATCAGAAATGAAAGAGGGGAAGTTGCCGTGTATGCCATAGAAATACAAAGGATCATCCAAGAATACTATGAAGGACTATACTCCACCAAATCCAATAACTTAGAAGAAATGGACAAGTTCTTATAAACATATAGTCTTCCTAGACTGAACCAAGTAGAACTGGAAAATATAAATAGATAAATCAACACTAAGGAAATTGAATCAGTCATCTAAAACCTTCCCAAAAACCAGATGGTCACTAGTGAATTCTACCAAACATTCAGAGAGTATCTAATAGCTGTCCTACTCAAACTCTTCCAAAAAAACTGAAGAAGAGACAATACTCCCTAATGCATTTTATGAGGGCAACATTACCATGATACCAAAACCTGGTAAGGATAACACAAAAAAAGAAAATTACAGACAAATATCCCTGATGAATACAGATGCTAAACTCCTAAACAAAATTTTAGCAAATTGAATACAACAATGCATTAAAAAGATTATATATCACAATCAAGTGGGGTTCATTCCAAGGGCACAAGAGTGGTACAACATATGCAAATTAATCAATGTGATACACCACATAAAGAAAAGAAAAAACAAAAATCATATGATTATCTCAATAGATGACAAAAACACCATTTGACAAGATACAACATCCATTTATGATTGAAACACTTAATAAAATATAAGTGTTTATATTTAATCCTTAATAAAATATAAGGGTATAGAAGGAAAGTACCTCAACATAATAAAGGCCATATATGAGAAACTCTCAGCTAATATCATAATTAACAGTGAAAAACTGAAGCCCTTTGCTCTACGTTCAGACACAAGACATGGCTGTCCCCTGTCACCTCTGCTTTTCAAGAGAGTATTGAAAATCCTAGCCCGAGCAATCAGGCAAGAGAAAGAAATAAAAGGCATCCAAACAGGGAATGAAAAAGTTAAATTGTCGCGTTTTGCAGATGACATGATGCGATACAGAAAACTCTAAAGGCACCACATTAAAGCTATTAAAAACAATAAACAAATACAGTAAAGTTGCCAGGTACAAATCAACAAACAAAAATCCATTGCATTCCTATATACTAACAATGAAATCTCAGAAAAAGGAATTAAAAAAAAATTCCTCTTGCAATTCCAACAAAAAAAAATACCTAGGAATAAACTTAACCAAGGATGTGAAAGACCAATACACTAAAAATTATAACATATTTTTTAAAGAAACTGAAGAAGACACAAAGACATGGAAAGACATGCCATGTTCATGGATTGGAAGAACCAACATAGTAAAAATGGCCATATTATCCAAAGCAATATACAGATTTAATGCAATCCCCATAAAAATCCCAATGGCATTTTTTAAAGAAATAGAACAAAAAATCATCAGATTTGTATGGAACCACAAAAGACCCTGAATAGCCAAAGCAATCTTTTAAAAAAAGGAATAATGCTGGAGGTATCGCACTCCCTGATTTCAGTTTGTACTACAGAGCAACATTAATCAAAAGAGTATGGTATGGGCAAAAAAACAGACACACAAACCAGTGGAATAGAATTGAAAACACCAGAAATAAATCCACGTAAATATGGATAGATAATTTTTGACAAAGGAGCCAAAGACATATAATGGAGACAAGACGGCCTCTTTAATAAATGGTGCTGAGCGAATTGGAGAACCATGTGCAAAAGAATGAAACTGAACTGCTGTCACCATGTACCAAAATTAACTCAAAATAGATCAAAGACTTGAACATAAGACCCGAAACAATAAGATGCATAGAAGAAAACACAGGTACTAAACTTAAGGACTGTGGGTTCAAAGAGAATTTTATGAATTTGACCTCAAAGGGAAATGAAGTAAAAGCTAAAATAAATGAATGGGACTATATCAAACTAAAAAGCAAAATAAACCATTGACAAAGAGGAAACCAAACAAATGGGAGAAGATTTATTCAAACAATGCCTCTGATAAAGGGCTAATATTCAAAATGTTAATATATAAAGAACTCATACAACTCAACAACAAGAAAACAAACAGTCCAATTTAAAAATGGGCAGACGACCTGATTAGACATTTCTCCAAAGAGGACATATAGACGACCAATAGACATGAAAAGATGCTCAACATCATTATCATCAGAGAAATGCAAATAAAAACCACATGAGATATCACCTCAAATCAGTTAGCATGGCTATATCAACAAGACAAATAATAAGTGTTGGAGAGGCTGTGGAGAAAAAAGAACCCTCATACACTGTTGGCAGGAATGCAGATTGGAGCAACCACTATGGAAGGCAGTGTGGAGGTTCCTGAAAAAATTAAGAATAGAGTTACAATATGACCCAGCAATCCTCTTCTGGGTATCTACCAAAAAAAAAATCTCAAAACATTTATTTTTAAAGATATATGTGCTCTGATGTTTATTGCAGCTTTATTTATGGTGCCCAAGACATGGAAACAACCAAAGTGTCCTTCGATAGATGACTAGATAAAGAAGATGTTGTATATATACACAATTAAATACTATTTTGCCATAAGAAAAAATGAAATAGTGCCATTCGCAACAACATGGATAGATCTTAAGATTATTATGCTAAGCAAAATAAGTCAGACAGAAAAAGTCAAGGACTATATGATTTCACTGATATGTGGGATATAAAATAGAAAACAACAAAGGAACAAGACAAACAAATAAAGGAACAAAAAGTCATACACATAGACAATATTTTAGTGATTACCAGAGGGTACGGGGGATGGTAGATGAGGGTAAAAGAGATCAAAAAGCAGAACTGGCTCTAAGTCGTGAATACACAATGTAATATATGAGGTCTGACAATTAAGTTCACGAAGTCATCCTAGAAAAAGTGCTACACACATTGCTGAATATCACTATGATCACCTTTGAAGTACTCCCCTTGGGAAGCTATGCACTGATGCCAGTGCCTATTCCACTCTTCAAAGCAATTTTGGAACTCTTTTTCTGGAATGGCCATCAGAGCTGTCATTGTATTACCCTTGATGTCCTGAATGTCATTCAAATGTCTTCCTTTTACTATTTATCTTTGGGTAAAGAAAAAAGTCATTGGTGAGTAGGCAGGGCGTTCCAGTACATTTATTTGTTAACTGGCTAAAAACTCCCTCACAGACAGTGCCATGTGAGCTGGTGCATTGTCGTGATGCAAGATCCATGAATTGGCTAAAAGTTCAGGTCATCTTACTTTTCCCCACAACCTTTCCAGCACTGGCAAATAGAAAACTTGGTTAACTGTTTGTCCAGTTGGTACAAATTCATAATGAATAATCTCTGCTATCAAAACCAGTTAGCAACATCGTTGTTACAAGTTCGCGAACTTAATTGTCAGACCTGGTATAGATGATGTATTACAGAATTGTACACTTGAAACCTATGTAACTTTACTAACCATTGTCACCCCAGAAAGCTTCAATTAAAAAAAAATAGTTAAAATGACAACTTTTGTATTACACGTTTAATTTAAAAAATATTGGCAGAGCATACAAAACTATTTCCAAACTATAGGCTGTCTACAACAAATTCACTTAGAATACAATGATATAGGTAATGATTTTAGTGTGGAACAGCTATAAACAGACATTGTATCTATAAAATATAAGAAAATAAATGTATGTAGTTTTATGCCAGTAAGTTTGTAGTAATTCATTATGGTGGCAATAGAAGACTGAAAGAAATACAAACTACCAGATTTCACCAATTATGAAACCCATCATTTGAATAGCTCTAAAAATAATTTAAAAATTGAATTTGTGATTAACAACACCTACCCAAAAATATTCTCAGGTTTAGATGATTTCACTGGAAAACTCTAACATATGTTTAAAGAAGAATTAATGCCAATTCTACACAATTTCTTCAAGAAAACAACAGGAAGAGAAAATATGTCCCAACTCATTTTATGAAGCCAGTATTACCCTGATACCAAAACCAAAGTTGGTAGAAAAAGGAAAACTACAGACCAATATCACCTATGAATATAGAAATAAAAAATCCTTAACAAAATGTTCATGTGGTAGGTTGGAAAATTGGGCCCCCAAACACATCCCTGTTCAATTCCTGGTTACCCTATATGGCAAAGGGGTGGGGGCTGGCAGATGTGATTAAATTAAGGATCTTGAGTGGAGCTAGCATTCTGGATTATCCAGGTGGGCCCTAAATGCAATCACACATATCCTTTTAAGGGAGAGGCAGAGAGATTTGACACATACTAAGAGGGGAAAGCCATGTTAATTAAGATGGAACAGAAAGATATCTGAAAATGTTAGACTAGTAGATTAGAGTGATGCAGCCACAAGACAAGGAATGCCATCAGCCACCTAAAGCTAGAAGAGGAAAGGAATGGATTCTTCCCTACAGCTTCTGGAGAGAGCAGGGTCCAGATGCTACTTTGATTTTGGCCCAGCAATATTGACTTTAGACTTCTGGCCCCCAGAGTTGTGAGAGCAAATATTTCTGTTCTTTTAAGCCACCAATTTGTGGTATTTTGTTGCTGCAGCACATGAAACTTATACAATTAGCACATGTACTTCAGCAATATACAAAACTAATTATATACTATAACAACCAAGTGGGGTTTATTGCAAGGATGCAAGGTTGGTTCTATATTCAAAAAGTAACCAATGTAATTCACCATATCAACAAACAAATACTCCATAAACTAAGAATTGAAGGCAACGTCTTCAACCTGATAAAAGGCATCAAGAAAAAAACCCACATCTAACATTATACTCAATGGTGAAAGACTGGATGCTTTTCCTCTAAGATAAGAAACAAGATAAGGATGCCAAATTTTGGCACTTTTGTTCATTGTATTGGGTGTTCTAGCCAAAGCAATTAGGAAAGAAAAATAAATAAAATGCATCCAAATTAAAAAGGAAGAAGTGAAATTTTCTCTATTTGCAAATGACACAATTTTGTAGGTGGAAAGTCCATGAAAAAAACTATCAGAACTAATAAATGATTTCAGCAAGGTTGTAGGATATCAGGTCAATATAAAAATCAATTGAATTTCTGTACACTTGCAATAAACAATCTGAAATTTAAGTAAAAAAATACCATTCACAATAGCAAAAAATAATGATAGGGATAAAATTAACAAATTTTTACTCTGAAAATGATGAAGTATTGTTAAAAGAAAGTAGAGAATATCTAAATAAATGGGAAAACACCCCATACTCATAGTCAAAAGATTTAATATTGTTAAGATGGCAATATTTCCCAAAATGATCTACAAATTCAACACAATCCCCATCAGAATCCAAGCCTAGTTTTTTTCACACCGAAATTGTTTTATTCATTGTAATGGTTTGACATGTGGTATTTTATTTTTGGTTTGATTTAGTTTAGTTTATGATTAACAACCATGATTCCAAACATGGTTCAATAATATAATCTATTCTATAAGTGATACTCTCTACAGTAAGGCACATGCTCAACATATTTTTAACTTACCTCACATTGAAATTATATGTATCAAATATCTTTAAGTCAAATAACCTAATGGAGTTAGTTATGATAGATAATTTCATTTTTTTAAACATATAGCAAGATTTCTCCTTGCTTTTTTTCCAAAGTGTTTTCTTAGACACCATTGACACTCATTTTTGTTGGAAAGAGGTTTGTCTAGATTTCCTGATAATTTTGCCAGAATGCCAGCATGACTTAGTCATTATTCATTACACATACAAAAATCTAACTCTTAACTTTCAAAAACAAAACAAACCTTTACATAGTGCATTTTAAATTAACTTGAGTTTAATCTAAAAGAACTTTCCCACAGGTTCATGTTCAATCTCAGCTTGAGTCTTGAATGTAGAATAAAGCAAACCAGCTGAGTTCTTTGTAGAAATTGACAGGCTGTTACTAAAGTTCATATGGAATTGCATGGGACCCAGAATAGCCAAAACAATTATGAAAATGAAGAATAAAGGAGGACTAACATTTCCCAATTTCAAAATTTGCTGCAAAGCCGTAGTAATCAAGACAATGTGGTCCTGGCACAAGGACAGACATACCAATCAGTGAAATACAATTGTGAGTCCAGAAATGAACCCATACATGTATGGTCAACTAATTTCAATAAGGCTATCAAGATTATTTAATGAAGAAATAAGAGTCTCTTCAATAAATGGTACTACAAATGGATAGTCATGTGCAAAAAAAATGAAATTGGACCCTTACTTTCACCAAATACAAAACTTAACTCAAGATAAATCAAATACCTAAAAGGAAGCACAAAACCTATAAAATTCTTAGAAGAAAACTTAGGAGTGAATCTTCATGACATTGATTTGGCAAAAGCACATGAAACAAAAGAAGAAAGATAAATTGGACTACATCAAAATTAAAAACTTTTGTGCTTCCAAGGACATTATAAAGAAAGTGAAAAGCCTTCTGGGATCAGAGGAGAACAGGTATGTTCAGGGTAATTAAAAAGATATGAATTTTACAGGAAAAATTTTTGATTCCTTATCCAAATGGAAAGTATGTATCCTCTGACCCACATATCATTTCTACAGAAACATACAATTGTACACACACACATACATGGAGACACACACATAGACATACAGAACATAGCAATTATATATCTTCAAGGATATTCATTGCAGCATTGCTTCTAAAAGCAAAACATTGAGAATAATGCAAATGTCCATCAATAAATGTTCTAATAAGTTATGATATCTTCTTTATCACAAACACTGTAAAGTTGTTAAAAGCATACATATATACATATATACATATCTATCTATCTATCTATCTATCTATCTATCTATCTATCTATCTATCTATATATATATACACAATGATATGCAAGTATGTCCAGAATATATAGCTAATTGAAAATAAAGAAGTTTCAGATTTCTGGTCAAGGTGACGAAGTTGGTAAATGCTATGCTCACCTCCTCTCAAAACCACATCAATTACAACTAAACTACAGAAAAAGCATCACTGAGAATCACCTGAAATGTAGCTGAACCTAAGCCCTGCAACTAAAGACAAACAGTAAAAGCCACCTCTAGACTGGTAGGAGGGGCAGAGACACGGAATGGGCTGGTTCCACACCTACGTGTGACCATTAAAAATTGGGAAGTATATCTTGGCTGCAGAGGTCCCCCCTGGAGGAGCGAGGGGTCCCATCCCCACACTAGGTTCCCAGTCCAGGGTTCAAGTGCTGGAAAAAGAAGTTCCCATAACTTCTGACTGTGAAAACCAGCAGAGATTGGGGCTTAGTGAGATGGAGGGTGTCTGCAGTCCTAGGCGCTCTCTCAAAAAACCTGCACCTAAGTGGATCAGTTGGTTAAGAGCTTGCTCAAGAGTTTGAGCTCTGAGCAACAGCAGTTCGAGTCCAGCCCAAGCTGAGCAGCCGCAGAGCTGCCAACAGGTAGCAGGATGGCTCAGCTAAAAAAAAAACCAAAAAAAAAAAACAAAAACAAACCTGCACCTAGAGTTACTCCCTGACAGACTCATTCTGAGCTCCAGTGCTGCGGCAGCAGCTTGAAAGGCACCAGGGACATCCGAGGAGGAACAGAATTGTCTAACTTCAGGGTAAGTGCTGGAGGGGCAGTTTTATCCCAGAGAGAGAAGCTGGTGGAAGCCATTGTTTCTTTGTTGAGACCTCCTCCTTCCTGCATGCAGACAAAGACAGAGGCCATATCTCAGTCTTCATCAAACTGGCTATCACTTTTCATCTGCCCCACCTCAGTGATTCTGAGGCCCCGCCCCACCCAACTTTCAGGCACACCCAAGCCGCTTCCAGTGGCTTTTCCCTACAAACAACCTGTCTTAGCTTATGCTGCAGACTTTCATAAAATCTCTTAAAGGTTCACAAAACCCGAACAAACAGCATCTGGCTTCAGCATGCCCCGTACCTCTGGCTGAGCAGCCCTAAGCCCAGCACTAGTGGCCTTGGTTCACAGATTGTCCTCTTGAGGCACCTCCAAGCCTAGTACAGGAGGCAGTCATCTGCAGATTGCTTTGTGGCTCCTACCAGGTGGTCCTGGGCCAGGCACAAGCTGCAGGTAAAGTTAGCTTGCAGTGCAGCCCCTCCCAGTAAGCCCTGGGGCTGGCATGCCCAGTGGCCAGCTTTAGACCAAGCCGGAGCATCACCCAGCTGCCTCAAATGATAACACAACCAAACGGCAGACTGGGCAGGCACCATAGTCCCACTGAAGTGAACTCTGCTCTGTAGGACCAGCCCTTGCACCATGTCTCCTCCACCGCTGTCATAGCCAGTCCTTAAAACCAATCAGACTGAAGGTGAATCCCTCCCATTGATGAGCAAACAGCATCGAAGGCTCAACTATAACAGGAGGGCACACACAACCTACACAAGGAACACACCTGGAGCACCTAGCTATGGTGATGGATGGTAAAGGGATGGAAAATGATATTGCATGAAAATGGCAACTGAAAGAAAGCATAAGTGGCTATACCTATATTAGACAAAATAGTCTTTAAGTCTAAAACTTTCTCTAGAGAAAAAGAAAGTCATTATATAATGATATAAGAGTCCATTAAAAAGGAAGATATAGCAATTACAAATAAATATATGCATACATCAGAGTGTCTAAATATATAAAGCAAATATTAACAGACTTGAAGGCAAAATTTGACAGCCATACATTAATAGTAAGGGACTAATTCTCAGAAACAGTTCCTGAGTCTTTGCATGTATGATAATGGATATTAACTAAATGTATTATAGTGATTATTTTACCCTAGATACAAGTATCAAATCATTATATTGTACACCTGAAACTAATATTATATATCAATTTTATCTCAACATAACAGCAACTTAAAAATATAGTGAATAATATGATAATAACTATGTATAGTGCCAGGTGGGTACTAGATTAATCAGGAAGATCACTTTTTAAATTATATAAATGTCTAGAACTATTCTGTACACCTAAAATTAATATAAAATAATATCAAATGTCAACTGTAATTGAAAATTTTAAAAAGTGGGGAAAAGGAGAAGGGGAATAAGAGGTTCAAATTTCCAGGTATAAAACAAATAAGTTATATAGGGAATATAGTCAATAATATTGTGATAGCATGGTATGGTGTCAGTTGGTTTCTGGACTTACCATGGTGATCAGTTCTTTAAGTATATAAATGTTGAATAACTATGATGTACACCTGAAACTAATATAATATTGTATGCTATTTTAATAAAAATATTTTTAAAAGATAAGGATAAAACAAGCTAAAGGAGAAAAATCAAATGCTCTTATCATTTAATGCTGAAAAGACATTTTAAAAATTTCAATACCCTTTCATTATGAATACTCTCATAAAAAATAAGAATAGAAGGAAACTTCTTCAATTTGATAAAGAGCATCTACAAACACACACACACACACACACACACACACACACACATAATGATAAAAGACTGCTCTCTCCTTAAGATTGGGAACAATGCAAGGATGCCTACTCTCAGCTCTCTTATGAAACATAGTGCTGAAAATTCTAGCCAGTTCAATAATGTAACAAAAGGAAACAAATAGCATACAATTCAGAAATGAATAAATAAAACTGTCCTTATTTGCAGATGACATGATGATCTACATAGAAAATACCAAGGCATTTACAAATAAACTCATAGAAATAATAATCAGTTTAGCAAGGTAACAAGATACAAAATTACATACAAAATCAACTGTGTTTTTATAAACTGACAATGAACATGTAGATAGCATAATTTAAAATGTAATACTATTTACAATCATTCAAAGATTAGTTGTAAATATAATAAAACTTGTGCAGGATTTTTGTGCTGAAAACTACAAAGTGCTGAGGAAACAAGTCAAAGATGTAAGAAAATGGAGTCACACTATGTTCATGGATTGGAAGACTCAATATTATAAACACATTTTTTTCTAAATTGATCTATAGTTTAATGCAATTCTTATGAAAATCTCAGAAAGGTTTCTTGTAGATATAAAGAAGCTTTTTCTAAAAATTATTTGGAAAAGGGAAGGAGCTAGAACAGCTAAAGCAGTTATGAAAAAAAGAAGAAAGTTCAGTGGAATCATTCTACTTAACATTAAGATTGATTATACAGCTAAAGTAACCAAACAAGTGTGGAATTGGTGGAGGGATAAATACATAAATCAATAATAGAGAACCCAGAAATATTTCTACACAAATGTGCCCCCCCCTTTTTTACAAATGAGAAAAAACAATTCAATTAAGGAAGGTGTAAATAACAAATTGTGCTAGAACAATTGGCTATCCATAAGTAAAAAGTTATCTTCACTCCTTATACAAAAATTAACTCAGAATGTACCATAGTTCTAAGTAAAAAATATAAAACTATAAAACTTTTAGAACAAAATATAGGAGAAAATCCTTGGGGCATAGAGTTCTTATATTTGACACTAAAAGCCTAATCCATTAAAGGGAAAAATAAATTGGATCTGACATTATCAACATTAAAACCTTTTGCTCTGCAAAAGACCCTGTTAAAATAATGAAAAGACAAACAATGAGCTAGAAGAAAATATTTACAAACCACATATCTGTCAAAGGACTTGTATCTAGAACATATAAAGGGCCGGCCGAGTGGCTCAGTTGGTTAAGAGCTCGCTCAAGAGTTTGAGCTCTGAGCAACAGTGGTTCGAGTCCAGCCCGAGCTGAGCAGCCGCTGAGCTGCCAACAGGTAGCAGGATGGCTCAGCTGAAAAAAAAAAATAGAACATATAAAGAACCACCTGGTTCCCAAATTTGAGTACCATCTAGCATTTGTTTCTATGTCTGCAAAACATTTCTAAATTTTCTAACACTAGGCATGTCAGAATCTGAGCTTTATATTTCAAGACCTTAGTCTGATTTTGATGCCTAATGATAACTGCTTGTATTTCCATATCATGAAACAGAAATTCTAAGCCATGTACCACATATTTATAGAAATTTGCTGCCCACAAACTGGCCTAAAAATTCCTCTACATGTAAAAAGGGATTGGTAGTACCTGGCCTACTAACAAGATTAGGGTGACATTGTATTTGCAAGAAGTTTTGTTTTTTTTTATAAAGATTTTATTGGGGAATCGGGGAAGGGGAACAGACAGGCAGACAAATTACTGTTTTGTTTTTCAGTCTAGTTGTGGAGGACGTCGCTTCACTGGCCCATGTATGTATGGTCATTGTGCTCTTCCTGGGTGAGGCAATTGGTCACCGGTACTTGGTTGGCTGCTCACAGTGGCTCCCGGAAGCTCACACTGGCTGCCAGCCACTCATGTAGTTCACAGCAGCCCAGCTCCAGGTGGAGCTGTTGTTCATCATCGTAGCTGTAGAGGGCGAGTGTCACTGGCCCTCAATGTGGGATCTGAACCGCAGCCCTGCTGCTCAGAGCTGGTGCTCCCAAGTGAGCTCTTAACCAGCTGAGCCACTCAGCCAGCCCAAGAAGTTATAAAAAGTGGATCACTGCTTGAATTATATAAATCTCTAACCACTATGCTGTAATTGAAAAAATTAAAAAGTTAAAAAAACAGAAAATGTTTAGTAAACCTTAGGCACAGTTTTATTCATGTAATCTACACATCAAGTCTAAGAGGTAGTACTGTTTTATTTCAGCTGAAACAGTGATACGTATCAAGATAAAATATATACAGACATTATATATTATTTCCCTCATTTTCTAAACTGGACTAATGAGGACCTAGGAGATGCAGTGGCTTGCCCAAAATTATATACCTAAGTAGTAGGTAGTATAGCTGGGACTATAACCCAGAGTTTCAGCTTCCTAGTAAGATGCCCTTTCTCTTCACCACATAGTATTTCTCGTACCATGTTCCCTCACTAACAGCAGGATGTAATGATACCTAAAAGAGATTTTTTTTAACTCTTCCAGTTGATAGAATTTATAGAATGTATAATTTAGTAATATATTCATTTATAATTCCAATAAACATGTACTGAGATTTTACAATGTTGCAGGCCCTGGGGTAAGTAGTATGGCAATATTGGATGTATTCAAAGAAGAATCACTACTGAATAATTCTCATTAAGTAAATCTCTAGGAGCACTAGTAGACACAACAGTCTGAATTTTTATAAAATAGCTATTTATAATTCTACATTTAAAAGGGATTGCCATAGATTACATTATCCCATTTTTACCTCCAAGTAGAGGTGCACTCAACTTAAGACAACTATAATCATAGTTAATGTTAATATAGTATCAAACACTCATCTAAGCACTATACACACACACACACACACTCACACACAGAGTCATTTAATCCATACAATAATTCTAAGAGATAGGTGTTATTATTTCCACTTTAGAGATGAGGAAATTAAGGTATAGGGAGATTAAGTGACTTGTCCATGTCCATATAGCTGGTAAGTAGCTGAGCCAAGATTTGAATTCAGTTTGTAGTGGGCGTCTACACTCAATCACTTCACTCTACAGCTCCTACATTTTTTTGTGGATATCTCCACTAATGTAAGGCGAAATGCAAAAAGCAAAAAGGAAGAAACAAAATAGAAATCCAATTGAGTATTATGTATTTATCTTTAAGCTCAGAGAAACTTATCCCACCATAGGAAGGAAACAAAAGCGATGAGTTTTCATAAACTCATGAAGAGATGGAGAGATTAAACTTGGACTTTTATTAGATTTCCTTACAAGATAGCCCAATTGAAAATGTTCTGGGGGTAGTTTCTTGGGGTGGTTTCTATTTTTTACTTTTTGGTCTCTTTAATATAGTCTCAACTAGACATAAAATGGAAAAAAATGTAGTATTTCCACTGAGCTTTTGAGTCCTTTGACATATGCTCCAAAAGTGTTACTCATCCTACCTCCACCCCACACTCCCACTGCCACCCCCACAATGTAACAATCCAAGAAGTAGTACAATGTACCTTTTGGGAAAAGTGACTCTTTGCAATAATTTTGGATCATAAGAATGTATTCTTTCCTCCCCTGGTGATTTCCCACCTCAATTTCCCAGCAAAGAGTGTTTCCTAATGCTTAGACTGTTGGCAGTATTTCCATCAAGAAAAGCTGCTTCCCAGTCCTGCCCTTAAGGCTACAGTCTCAAGTGGACAGTAAGGCTGTAAATCCCAATCACTCTACCAGCAAAAGGGACACAGAGGTAAGCTACCTGTCTAATGATTTCTGTTGCATAAGGTTTCTGTTAGAGATGTTATCCTGAGAGATCACATCCACCCCACTTGCCTGTGTCACAAGGGAAAAATGAAGGGGAAATGTGGGCATGGTGAAGGGATAGAAGAGGATACACAGCACATGAATGGAGGTCTGTTTGAAGGATGGAGAGAAAAATGGATGACAACAGACTGTAACACTTCTGTCCTGCCTCAAATAATGTGGTGATAATTTTGCAGACAAGAATTTGACTTATTGAATATATTCCAACAGAGGAGTCACAACAGAACTGACCCATCTATCACAGAATCCTGTATATCTTCCATTCCCCTGCCTTCCAACCAGAGTACTAGAAAATAACATCCCTACAATGCTATTTACAAATGCGAACTTATTGCTAAAAACGTATAAAGGAAGATTTTGTCCTCCCTTGCTCATTCCATAGCCAAGTTCTTCCTCTGATCAAACCCACATTTCTTTTAGATGCCAACAAACCCAATTCCCTTCAGATGGTGTGTCTGCCTGGGCTTGGGTTTGAAGTTCAGGAACACTCAGTCATGCCACAGTAGATCCCCTTGACTCATCCTTATGATGACCCCTGAGATGGGGTGGGCCTCTAGTTAGAACTTGGAAGGGGGTGACTCCAAGAGACTTATCCCTACTGACCCCTTAGGTAATCCACCCATACCCTGGAGCCAAAGCTCCCATTAGTCTGGCCTTATCTGGCATAGCTATCCCTATTATTCTTAGCCAAGATGGAAATTACAACAAAATGTTTCATGGTTTCGAGCACACTGAGCAGTGGGGAAAATTGAAGTCTCATCACAGACAGGTGCAAAGAAACTGAAGGTAGAGGATTCCAGTCACTGCCTTCATGGAACAAACATAGTCAATTTGGGGGTTAGAAGTGAGGAGTGGGGTGTGGCAACTGGGAAAAGAGATCAAAACCTAACTTTTTAAAAACCTTTTTGCTCATTGTTTGCATGTCAAAGAGACAGCACAAGAAACTGCTTTATATCTTGGCGATATATACGTATATCTTGGACCCTACACGTGGTTCCAAAACCAGATAGTACAAAGATAGGATTGGGCAGATATGACTACAACAGCACAGACTTTGCAGACTTAGGCCCAATTGATTGATTCTGAGTTTGGGATGAGTTAGCAAGCTGTCAAAAATGGTAGTTTAAAGTTAGGTTGTATTAACAGGAGCATAATGTTTAGAATTAAGGAGGTGATAGTTCCACTTTATTCTGGGCTGGTAAGGCCACTTGAGATACTGTTTTTACTGCAGGAAACCATAATTTATGACTGATATAGGTAAACTGGATCATGTTATAAAATAGTGGCCAGGGTGAAGATGAGGAGGAAGCTGAAATGTGAGGAAAAATAAAATGAACTAGAGATGTTTATCATGAAAAATAGATTTAGCTATTTTAAGGGCTGTCTTAGAAAGCTGAAATTGGACTTGTACTTTATAATACAAATAAGAGTAGGATTACTAGGTGGAATTTCCAGACAAGTGTAGCTTTTATAATAAATCTGAGTATGTGCCAGGACTCAGAGAGATAAGTTTTAACAGTCAGTTAAATTGACTAGTTATGGTGATTGCTTACCAATAGCAGGTAGAAGCACCAGTGAGCTGGCAGAGGAAATGGTTATCAGAGGACCCAGAATACTAATAGGAAAAGCTGTCAATTTCATTGAGGTGAGGATAAAAGTAAATTTGAAAAAACAAAACGAGTGAGGAAGAAAAACCAAAAAAAAAACCCCAAAAAAACAAAAGCAAAGTAAGATGGAGTCCCAGACTATATGAGTGGAAAACAAAAAAAACAGAAGAAATGCACATAGTAGTTGCAGACAAAGTTCAGTTAGGAGATCCAAGAGAGAAACAGCAGCCATGGCCAGAAACAGTGATGGCAATTGAATTTTACCTATGTCATGGCTCCTTCAAAATTAGAAACTTTTTGAGAGGGTGACTCAGGATGAAAACTGATGATAAAGGTAATTGCCCACAAGTGATTGAATAATCTTTAAAGCTAGAAGACACCTTAGGCAGCATATAGTCCATCCTCTGTTTCAGTTCTACCTTTGAAACTCCATATTCATCAGTGATGAGTGCACTTGTCCATAATACGCTTGTTTCAAATTGACAGCCAAGCAATGCACACAAACTTGACACTTTAGCAACACAAATTGACAGCCAAGCAATGCACACAAACTTGACACTTTAGCAACACCATTTACCCTCAAGACAATTAGGTAGCTTTCCTCACTAGGGCAGAGGTCTTTTACAATATTGTAATGTATTTTATCTAAATACTATTTTCATGCCAACTGCAGGTCAAACCCCAAAAACTTCCTGCACCCTGTCTATTTCTGCAACTTTCCCCACTGTTTACATTCACTGTAGGTAGTCAGGGCAGTGTGGGCTGACCTCCAATTATTCCTAACAGCTCAAGGATTTATATAAATGACCAGATGAAAAGAGTACACCTCAAGAAATTCTACTACCCCAGGACTAACATGTAGTTGCTAAATCAATTTCTGTCATAGCCTTTTGATTAAAGCTATATCGTATTCTCAAGATCTATCCCATCTTCCACTGATCCTCAGCCAAAGTCAGTCCCACATTCTAGTCATCATCAAAAATGTCATTTTTAGAGACCTGACCACCACACTGTATATCTGAAGCAATTGTTGAATAATATTGTATATCAACTATAATATATACATATATCACGGGATGTGGAGTAAAATGTGGGAATGGAGTCAATGGAATTGTAATAGATAAGTATGATATCAGGGGTGGGATGGCAGTGGATGGGGGGAGGGGTTTTTTTACTTTGTGAGGGGTGAAAAGGATAACTATTGCATTGTTTTGTACACCTGAAACTAATAACAAAAAAATTAAAACAAAAAAATGTCATTTTTGCACAAGTAAAAGTAAAAATGAGATGTACACTTAGGACTTTCTGTCTGGACAAAATAATGTAGATTCATATCTCTATCATTTTCCTCCACTAAGTACAATTATAAGCGACAAACAAAGGAGAACTCTGAAAGGTAGAACTGATTAGGGACCACCAGGACTGCAGAAAAAACACAGTGTGGCAGGGTGCCTTACATCATGCTATTCAACAGAAGAAAGTTACTGAGCACTGGCATTTCCTGACCTCCCACTTAACAACAGAAGGTGGTTCAAGTAGACTTATTCTTCCCCCAGATCACTCGAAGTCCTACCTACCACACCAGGCCAGACTAGCACCACAAGCAAGAGGGATTGATCGCCCCACTGACAATAAATGTCCAGGACAAGCATTGTCCTTACCTGTAGGACCTGAAACTCCATCCTCTCCACCACCAAAAGACACTGGGTGAGTGGCTGGCACTGAAAAAAGATCGTACCACAACAACCACCTGGGTATAAAGCACTCTTCATCCCCACAGTTGGAGACCCGTTACCCCACTTAGAAGCACCACATGGCCTTGCTTTGGGATGCCCCTTCTGCCCCTTTAATAAGCACCAGCTGAGACCAGTGGGAGTCCCAGTAGCACAAGATAAACTAAGCAAATGAGAATAGCACTAGACAAGTTCTAAAAATTACACTTTCATTGAAACCACAGCTCACAAATGTAGTCCAGGATCTGCATGCTAAACCTAAATAGGGTGACGACTTGCTAAAATTAAAATTTTAAATAGGACCAAGAATCTTCTAATGTAATAAAAAATAATGTCCAGGAAACAATCAAAAATCACCTGTCATACCAAGAACAATGAAAATCACAACTTGAACAAGGAAAGACTATGACAGCATCAAAATGAATCAGATGTTGAAATTATCTGACAACAATTTTAAAAGAACAAAGATTTTAAATTTAAAAAGGATTAAAAAACCATTACAAATTATTTTGAAACACATGAAGACATAAAACAAATCTCAGCAAAGGAAGAGAAGTTACAATAAATAAACAAATAGAAATTACAGAACTAAAAAATGCAACAGAAAAAATTTTACACTCACTAATGGGCTCAATAGTCAAATACAGATGACAGAAGATAAAATCAATGAATTTGAGAATGTATCAATAGGATTTACCCAACCTGAACAACAGAAGAAATAGACTGACAGTGGGGGGTGGAGCAATTAACAGTCTCAGAAACTTGTGGAACATTAGCAAAAGATCCAATATTCATATCATTGAATCCCAGAAGAAGAGAATAGAGTTGAAAACATTTCAAACTTGTTGAAAGATATAAACACACAGATTCAAAAAGCTAAGTATATCCCAAATAGGAACAATCTAAAGAAATACATGGCAAGACACTTCATAATTAAACTTCTGAAAATTAAAATCAAAGAAAAAAATACTGAAATAAAAAAGTAAAGAAGGAATAAAGCAAGATTTGGGACAATCCTACACTAACACAGTCACCATTTCTGGATTCTGTATCTCAAGGTATGGAAAATATTTGACCCAAAGCAATGTCTACCAATAAATTTATTCCCTATCTCATATTCACTTTTTGCCTCCCGCTGAAGTTGCTATTTCCATAATATACAAAAATTGTGGAACAAATGTGCTCAGACTTCCTGAGACCTGAAGATCTACCTAGGAAACATTCATTCCATCACCTAAGCTAGAGCTCTTCATGTTTGTTCCCAACACAATTCTATCCTATGCTTTATGTACTTGTACATTTTTCAAGTTGTAGAGCTTTTGTCACCCCCATGAAAATCAACTGTCAGTTTTTTCTGCTATTTTCCATCTTGTCAGCATATATTCTACCACTCCTTATTAATTTCACATCAATAACCTTACATTTCATCTCCAAGTACCAGTCCAAATAATTGTTCTCAATTTCTCATATTTGTGGGCTGTTATTATATTCCCCTCTCCCTCATACCTTAACAGGCAGTAAGGCAGTCTACCTATCTCTAGAGCCTTCAAGCTGCCTTCATCCATCAGTAAGTCCTAGACTCTATTTGGCTGATCCCCGTTATCTTTTCATAACTCTTTTGGAATTTCTCCAATTTGTTGACATTTCTTTAAAAGCAGGAGACACTTGGGCCTTCCCTGAACTCCCCAGTGCCAGCACAATACCAGAGTGAATAGAATATTTCTATGACAGTAGTATTGAAGGATTTAGGGAAAATGCCACATTCGATCTCTTAAGTTCCTCTAATCTTTCTGTGCCTCTATTCATTCCTTGGTTTCTCAGGGAAAAGTGATTCCGGATCAAAATTGGAATGTTGGTCCAACTTGCTTTTCATTCCTATTATATCTAATGTATTCTCATGCTGCTACTAGCACTTCTTGATTCAGAGGAAATTGATCTGATGAAGGTATTTATATGTAAGTGATGAATACTTAATTAATATGATATCCTTCATGGGATATTGCACTTTGAAAGAAGCTGGGAAAAGGCAATGCTAAACCCAAAAAGTAGGACCTATCACTAAATTGACAATTCTGAAAAATAATTTGGTCCATCACAACAAACAATGTGATGTAAGTGGAAAAGAGTTAGTTAGAATGGGAGTTTGCCACTGATTTATCCCTTAAGGACTTAGCACTGACAGTGTGAACTTGAACAAATAATTTAATCTTTCTAGATCTTGGAGGACAGTCATTAGTATGAAAGGGTTTGAACAAGCTAATGTTAAGATTTCTTCCATTACTTAAAATCTATGAATTGCCAATGATGAAGACGTTCCCAACAGGCTTCAAATTATACCACCATGAAGGCTATTTCAATTGTTTATAAACAAAGCTGGTCATGAGATGAATTATTTTCTTCCCCAATTATGAGAGTGCAAAGAGTGAGCAATTATTTCTTCCTGGGGCCTTTGGAATAAACTTCACAGAGAAGGTAATGTATGAAAGAAAAGTAGGATTTTTTCAGGTGGCAAATGATAGAGAAGGACATTCCAGGTGGAGAAAAAAGTACATAAAATAATATAAAGTTTGTAAGAATGTGCTCTACTCAAGAAAGAGGGCGTGGTTGGGTGAGGCTAGAGGATCAGGTATATGGGAGTAATGTTGGGAATTGAACCTAAGGTAGATTAGGTGAAGACTATGAAAAGCCTTGAAAGCAATTCTCAGTATTAGGAATTAATCCCATAGGATTTATCCCAAATGGGTAGCCAGTGAGGATTTGTAAACTAGGGAGTGGCAGGATCACATCTTTGTTTTAGGACATAACCTCTGGCTACAGTGTAAAGGTTATATTTAAGGAGAGCATCCTGGAGGCTGAGAGGCTTCTTGTTGCATAAATCTAAACAGAAGGTGATGAGAGATTGAATCTCTCTTTGTAGAAGGGAATGAGAAGAGTAATGGGCAGTACTCTCAGGGGAAAGTACCATCAAGTTAACCATGCTGCTCCTCCAGCACAAGAACTAAGCCTTACACTTATTTTTGTCTCCCACAATGCCCAGTTCTCTGGTAGGTTTACAACAGACATAGGATGCATTAATTTCCAAAATTTGAAGACTCAGGAAGTTTGGCTCTACTAAACCTTCTCAGTTAGCTTGCATTTGAGGTAACGCACAATTGAGTATGGAGAAATGCTCCATCTGAGTCAAGAAGTCTGGTTTCAGTAACTTTAAGCTCCTATTTCCTCAATACAGGATTGATTTGGCAGTGTCTATGGATGAGGCAGGACCAGGCTTTAATAAAAAGCTTGCAAGGCCCTCTTGTGATATTTTTGTGCAACTGTCAATTAGAACCCCTATTTCATGGACTATATTACCTGTTTTTTAATTAAATTTATTGGGGTGACATTTGTTAATAAAATTATATGGGTTTCAAGTATACAATTCAATAATATATCATGTATTTATTGCATTGTGTGTTCACCAACCTAAGTCAAATTTCCTTCCATCACCATATATTTAAACCCTTTTACCCTCTTCTACCATCCCCCTTACCCTGTGTTAACCACTTAACTGTTGTCTGTGACTGTGAGTTTATCTTGTTTGTTTATCTTGTTCCTTTGTTGCTTTCAGTTTTCTATCTCACATGAGGGAGATCATATGGTTCTCAACTTTTTCTGTTTTACTTATTTTGCTTAGCATGATAATCTCTAGATCCATCCATGTTGTCTCAAATGGCAGTATTTCATCTTTTCTTATGACTGAGTAATATTCCATTGTATATATGTACCACATCTTCTTCATCCAGTCATCTATCAAATGACACTTTGGTTGTTTCCATCTCTTAGCCACCATGAATAATGCTGCAATGAACATCGGGATACATGTATCTTTATGAATAAATGTTTTCAAAGTTTTTGGGGTAGATACCCAGAAGAGGGATTGCTGAGACATAGGTATTTCTATTCTTAATACTTTAAGGAACCTCCATACTGTTTTCCATAGTGGCTGTACCAGCTTATATTCCCATCAGCAATGTATAATGGGTTCCTTTTTCTCCACAGCCTCTCCAACACTTATTATTATTTGTTTTGTTGATGATAGCCATTCTAACAGGTGTGAGGAGGCATCTTATTGTGGTTTTGATTTGTATTTTCTCAGTAGCTTGTGAAGTTGAGCATTTTTTTTATACATCTGTTGGTCGTTTGTCTGTCTTCTTCGGAGAAGTGTCTGTTCAGATCCTCTGACCTTTTTTTATTGGATTTTTTGTTGTTGTTGAGTTGTATGAGCTCTTTATATATTTTGGATATTAGCCCTTTATCAGAGGTGTTTTTTGCAACTATCTTCTCCCATTCAGTTGGTTACCTCTTTGTTTTGTTGATGGTTTATTTTGCTGTGTAAAACCTGTTTTACTTTTATCAAAAATTATACCTTAATGTTTATTTTAACTACTCTGCATTCCTGCCTAATATAGGACCTCCTTTATAACATTCTTGACAAGTGTATCTAGCCCAGCATCTCCCTAAAATTCCCCAAGGATGAAATACCCACTATTTCCCAAGGCACCTAAATTCAGAACCTAAGAGCAGAGAAGTTTATATGTTTTATGACCATGTACTAATTTCCCAAAGACAAGGCAACTATTTTGAGCTTGCAGAAGTTTGTTCTTGGCAATTCTCAACCCCCTAGCTTCCACTTTAATAGCACTCTGTTTATATATTAGTAGCAAATAACATACGTACTTAAAACATTCATATATTTGGCAATATTTATTGAACTATTACTATGTGCAGGATACTGCTGTGTCTGGGCATTGGGAGGAAAAGGTGACAGAATTGGTATAAAGAAGGAAATTAAATACAGGCATTACCCTCAATAAGTGTAACATCTAGCAGCACCAGATCACTGGTTCCAAGTACAGCACAAGTGATTGGTACCAAAGATTATTTATAAAGATAGGTATGATCAACGACATGGCTTAATCTTCTGAGAACAAACAAAACCAACTTTTCCAATAGATCTTCTAAATTCATCCATTGGCTCCCCACATGATGAAAAGTGTCGATCTCCTGCTTTTACTTTTCAGTGGCATACCACCACCTACTCTGTGGCTGGCTTGCAGATTGGTATAGTGAAAGATAACCTCCAAATGCCACCCGCAATTGGGCTCATTAATCATGAATACTGTCCAGTAGAGAAACTAGATTTCAAGATGCTTCCTTGGTAGGAGATCCAAGATGGTGTAGTAGATAAATATTGTGCTTGCCTCCTCCCATAAACACATTAATATACAGCTAATTTATAGAACAGTCAATGTGGAGAACCATCTGAAGTCTAGCTGAATAGAAGTTTTATAACAGGATATAAAGAAGAAACCACGTCAAAACTGGTAGGAGGGGCGAAGATGTGGAATGCGCTGGCCCCACACCTGAGTGTGACAGATGAGAATCAGGAGGGCTACTCAGCAGTGGAGGTTCCCCCCAGATGAGCGAGGGACACCAGCCAAAAATACTGGTGCCAGTAAGAGGAGCCCCCATAGCATCTATGAAAAACAGTGGGGATTCCAACCATCTGAGTGGGATGGAAGGCAGTAGGAAACTCAGAAGTCCTCTTAAAGGGCCTGGGCAGATTCACTTCCTCGCAGATACACCCCAGGCTCTGGCAGAGGGACAGTGACTCAGGGGTCATTGGAGACATATGGCGAGAGAATGAGTTCTGTGGCTTCCAGGCAAGGACTGAAGGGACAGTTGCCATTTTCCCTGTGTGAAGTTTTTCTCCCATGCAGCCACCAGGCAGGCACCATGCTTTTTGTGTTGAACCACCTTCCAATGCCCATGGCCAAATCTGAATCTGAATAGGTCTGATGATCTCTGCTTGCTCCACTCTGGTGACTTTCTGAGACCCCACCCTACCCAACTCACCCAATGCTGGAGGCACTTTCTCAGCAAGCATCCACCCCTGCCTGCATTGCACTCTTTCTTGGACAACTTTGAGGGTCTGTGGGCCCCATGCAGGTGGAATCTGGCCTCAGTGGACTCTGAGACTTTCGGTGAGAAGCTCCAGGCTCAGCACTGGCACCAAACCAGAATCTACATTAACCTAGTGAACAATTATCCACCTTGGTGACAACCTGAGACTTTGCCTCACCCAACTTGCCTAGCACATGAAACTTTATGAGCAGCTAAACTTTACAAGGCTGGCATGTGACAGCAGACCTCAGGGTGTCCTGGCTTTTTGTTGTCCTCAGTTCATAGCATGGCCTCTCTCTCCCACATGCATACAGCTTTAGCACAGGCAGCAACCAACTGTAAGTCACTTTGAAACCCCTACCAGGTAGTCCCCACTCTGTCACAGGCAGTGGTTGAGCTGGGCCTGCACCAGAGCCCCTCCAAAGAGGCCAAGAACAAACACACTTGGAGATGGGTTTCAGATCCCAGCTGAGCACCTCACAAATAAACCCACAAGAGGAACACACAAAGGGTGATCTCAACAGGCACCAGAGCTCACTGGAACAAATCCTGCTCAGTGGGATAAACCCACTGCACAGCAGCCTGTAAGGTGTGGACATGGCCAAACAGCACAGTCAGTTGGCCTGAGGGTAAATCCCACCCACTGACATGCCAATAGCAATCAAGGCTCAACTATAACAGGAGGGCACATACAACCCACATAAGGGACACTCCTGGGGCACCCAGTGCAGGTGACCAGGGAAACTGTGCCAGTGGGCCCCACAAGACACCTACTACATAAAGCCACCAAGCCAAGACTGGGAGATGTAGCAAATCTACTTAATACATAGTAACAAACACAAAGAGGCAGCCAAAATGAAGAAACAAAGAAATGCATCCCAAATGAAAGAACCAGAGAAAACTCCAGAAAAAGAACTAAACAAAATGGAGGCAAGCAATCTATCAGATGCAGAGTTCCAAAAACTGGTTATAAGGATGCTCAATGATCTCAGGAAGAGCTTCAACAAAGTGATAGAAAACATAAAAATGGAGATAGAAAACAGAAAAGAACCAATCAGAAGTGAAGAATACAATAACTGAAATGAATAATACATTACAGGGAATCAACAGTAGATTAGATGAAACAGAGGATCAAATCAGTAGTTTAGAAGATAAGGTAGCAGGAAACACCAGATCAAAACAGCAAAAAGAAAAATAATTCAAAAAAGTGAGGACAGTTTAAGGGGCCCCGGGACAACATCAAGTATACCAACATTCATATCATAGGGTTACCAGAAGGAGAAAAGAGAGAACAAGAAATTGAAAACTTACTTGAAGAAATAATGACTGAAAACTTCCCTAACCTGGTGAAGAAAATATTGGGCTGTCAGAAAAGTCATGACGCATGTTTGCAAGATGGCACTAGTTCATTTTTGGAAGTACTAGAGTCATTCGCATCTATGTTATTGCCATGTTATTTGACAGCTGACAGTTCTAGCTTCATTCTAAAAAAATTGAGCAACTTGGTTGAGTTTTGGAGATTTTATAACAAGTTGAAGAAGGAAGACTAAACTGTGCATTTTTGCCATATTTTACATTTTTACTTCCATAAAGAGAACACGTGTCAAGCTTGTGAAAAGTTGCATAAAGTTTACAGTGATAATGCACTATAAGCACATCCATGCCAACGATGGTTCACGAAATTCCGTGCTGGTGATTTTGATCTCAATGATGCTCCTCGGTCAGGGAGGCCCACCAAGGTTGATGATGACAAAATAAAAGTATTGATCAAGGCAAGCCCATGTTACATGACATGAGAGATTGCAGAAACATTGAACTGCCATCATTCAAGCATTCATGACCACCTGAAGAAGCTGGGATACGTAAGCAAGCTCAATATTTGGGTTCCACATGAACTCAAAGAAATTCATTTGACAACGCGTATAAACATCAGTAAACGTGAGGAAAACAAGCCCAGAAAGTATGGAGAGTCCCAAACAAGATAATTGCAAAGAGACCCACACCAAGACACATCATAATGAAAATGCCTAAGGTTAAAGACAAAGAAAGACTCTTAAAAGCAGCAAGAGAAAAGTAGTAAGTTACCTTCAAGGGAGCTCCCATAAGAATGTCAGCTGATTTTTCAACAGAAACTTTGCAGGCCAGAAGAAATTGGCAGGAAATATTCAAAGTGATGGAAAGCAAGGACCTACAGTGAAGACTACTCTACATAGCAAGGCTATCATTTAAAAATCAAAGGACAGGGCCAGCCAAGTGGCGCGTTGGTTAAGAGCTGGCTTGGGACGCCAGCTCTGAGTAGCAGGACCCCAGTTCAGATCCCACATATGATGGCCAGTGATACTGCCCTCTACAGCTAAGATGCTGAACAACAGCTAAACCCGGAGCTGGGTTGCCATGAGTCGCCAGTGATGGCAGAGGCTGCAACCCCTGCTGCAGTGGGTTGCCATGGGCTACTATGTGTAGCCAGCAGCCAGTGTGAGCGGCCCTCAAGCCACTGTGAGTGGCCATCCAGAAGCCGGGGACTGATCTACCTCTCCCAGGAAGAGCACAATGATGGTGCCAACTTGGGCCAGTGAAGCAACGTCGTCCACAACTAGACTGAAGAACAAAAAGACAGCAATTTGTCTGTTCCCCTTCCCCCAATTCCACAGCACTGTTCCCATTCCCCAATTCCCCAATAAAAATCTTAAATAAAAACAATCAAAGGACAGATAAAGAGCTTCCCAGACAAGAATAAGTTAAAGGACTTCATGACCACCAAACCAGTATTACAAAAAATGTTAAAGGGACTTTGTTAAGAAGAAGGAAATAAAGATAAAAAATATGAATAATAAAATGGCAATAGCTACATATCTATCAATAATTACGTTCAGTGTAAATGGATTAAATGCTCCAATCCAAAAACATAGGATGGCTGGTAAGAAAACAAGACCCATGCATATGCTTCCTATAAGACTCACTTCAGACCAAAAGACACACAGACTGAAAGTAAAAGAATGGAAAAGATAGTTCTTGAAAATGGAAAAGAAAATGTAAAAACCTGGTATAGCAATACTTACACCCGAAAAAATGACTGTAAAACAAAGGCTATAACAAGAGACAGAGAAAAACCTAGTATCCCACTTCTGAGTATTTATATGAAGAAACCAAAAACAGTACTTCAAAGGGAAATGTGCATTCATTTGTTCACTGCTGCATTCTTTACATTAGCCAAGATATGGAGACAATATGTATGTTCTTCAATGGATGAATGGATAAAGAGTAGGTGGTACAGATATACAATGGAATATTGCTCGTCCATGGAAGGGAATGGGTTTTTGTCATCTGCAGCAGTATGGATAGACCTCTAGGGTATTATGCAGAGTAGAGTATGTCAGACAGAGTAAGACAGATGCAATGTGATTTCGCTTATATGTGGAATATAAAGAACAAAACAAACAAACAAAACAGAAACAAACTCATTGTTTCAAATTTTCAAATAAGATGGGGGCGGAGGGGATTGGGTGAAAAAGCTGAAGGGAGTAAGAAGTACAAACTGTCTTTCTCAGCCTGACTTATTTCACTAAGCATAATATTCTCTAGGTCCATCCATGTTGTACAAATTGGTAGTTACAAAATAGTCACAGGGATGTAAAGTAAAGCATAGGGAATATAGTCAATAATATTGTAATAACTGTATAATGCCAGATGGGTACTAGACTGGTCAGGATGATCACTTCTTAAATTATATAAATGTCTAACCACTATGTTGTACACCTAAAATTAATATAAAATAATATTGAATGATAACTACAATGGAAAATTTAAAAAGCAAGGAGAGTTGAAGGGGAATAAGAGGTTCAAATTTCCAGGTATAAAACAAATAAGTGATGAAGATGTACAGCATAGGGAATATAGGCAATAATATTGTGATAGTGTGGTACAGTGTCAGATGGCTGCTGGGCTATCACTTCTTTAGGTATATAAATGTTGAATAACTATAATGTGCACCTGAAACTGATATTATATGTTAGCTATATTCTTTAAAAAACCTTTAAAAATAAAATAAGATGCTTCCTTAAGGATTCCAGGATTTGTTGATGATATCCAATCCAAGGAATACCTACAACCATTACTCCCTCCCTGCTGGTAACTCAAAGCTCTTTAGTTTCCCTGGATTTCCAAGAAATGATATTACTATTTGGCAGAAGTGGCAAGAGAGCACTATATCATCATGTTTTCATTTGTGACCTTTCAAAGTCCAATACACTGTACACTGCATTAGCAGAATTATCCCATCTTGGTTTCTAATATCTGAACTGTTAGTCTTCCCAAAATAACTGCTTCTTTTGTTTGGAAATTATTTGCATCTTACAATGCTCTTTCTTGGTTTGAAAAAAAAATGCAAGGTGTGGTGAGGCTTTCTAATTTGATTAGGAAGAGCATCTTAGAGACCTATTTGCAAGAACCATGAATTCCATAAGAATAAAATGTATGAAATATAATTTAAGTTTGTCTTAATAATTCAAGGTTACCATTATAAGCATGAATTGCTGTATTATGCAATGCTACTCCCAGGTATAATTAAGGTATATAGGTGAATTAACCCCTAAGGTAACTAATTCCAAATTACTATTCTTAAATAATTCTCTCTACTTCTATCTCCTCCTCACTATAAGCTATCCCTTCTTGTTGCTGTCAGCATGTTTTTGTTTTTTACTGAATTTTTTTTACTTGTTTCAGGTGTACAAAGCAACATAATAATTAGACTTTTAAACCCCTCATAAAGTGATAACCCACTCCCCAAGCTACTAACCCTCTGACATCTTATATACCTGTTACAGTACCATTGGCTATCTTCCCTATGTTGCACTACACATCCCCTGACTATATATACCTATATATTTAGTTATAGTTGACATTAAATACTATTCTACTTCAGCTTTTCAAATGTATAGCACATTGATCAGGCATCTACACAGCCTATGAAGTGATCCTCCCTGATAATTACAGTGCCCATCTAGCATCTTACATTATCTTTACAAAATTGTTTATTGTATTCCCCATACTATATTAACTACCAATTTGTATTTCTTAATACATTCACCTTTTTCACCCTGCCCCCAACCCCATTCCCATCTATCGCCCTGATAGATGTAGTACTTATCTGGCACCATACCTAGTTATTACAATCTTATTGTCTATATTCCTTATGCTATACCTTACATCCTCATGACTACTGTGTAGCAACCAAATTGTTCTTCTTAATCCCTTCCCTTTTTACCCATCCTTAACTCCCCTCCCATCTTAAAGAAGTCCCTCTAAGATTCCTTGTAATATTGGTTTGATAGTGATGAGCTCCTTCAGCTTTTTCTTGCCTGGGAAGCTCCTTATCTGTCCTTCAATTCTAAATGACAGCCTTGCTGGGTAGAGCAATCTTGGTTGTATGTCATTGCTTTTCATCACTTGGAATATTTCCTGCCATTCCCTTCTTGTCTGCAAAGTTTCTGTTGAGAAATCAGCTGCCAGTCTTATGGGGGCTCCCGTGTAGGTAACTAACTGCTTTTCTCTTGCTGCTTTTAAGATTCTATCTTTGTCTTTAACCTTTCATATTTTAATTATGATGTGTCTTGGTGTTGGCCTCTTTGAGTTTGTCTTGTTTGGGACTGTCTGTGCACCTCATGGGCTTGTATGTCTATTTCCTTCACCAGGTTAGGGAAGTTTCCTGTCATTCTTTCTTCAAATAGGTTTTCAATTTCTTGCTCTCTCTCTTCTCCTTCTGGTACCCCTCTAATGTGATTGTTGGTATGCTTGATATTGTCCCAGAGGCCCCTTAAACTCTCCTCAATCGTTTTGCTGTTCTGACTGGGTATTTTCTTCTATTTTATCTTCTACATCGCTGATTGAATCCTCTGCTTTATCTAATCTACTGTTGATTCCCTGTAATATAGTCTTCACCTCCATTACTGTATCTTTTATTTTGGAAAGGTTCTTTTTCATGGTTTCCATCTCCATTTTCATGCTTCCTATCTCTCTGTTGAAGTTCTCCCTGAGATCATTGAGCATTCTTGTAACCAATGTTTGGAACTCTGCTTCTGATAGATTGCTTATCTCCATTTCACTTAGTTCTTTTTCTGAAGCTATATTCTGTTCTTTTATTTGGGACATGTTTCTTTGTCTTCCGATTTTGGCTGATACCTTGTGTTTGTTTCTATGTATTAGGTAGGGCTGTTATGTCTTCCGGTCTTAGTAGAGTGGCCTTATGTAGTAGGTGTGCTGTGTGGAGTTCAGTGGCACAGTCTTTCTGGTCACCTGAGCCACAGACTCCAGGTGTGTTCTTTGTGTGGGTTGCGTGTGCCCTCCTCTTGTAGCTGAGCCATAGTTCATAATTGCACATCAATAGGAAGGACTGATCCTTTAGCTCACTGGTTGTGAGGACTGGCCGTTACTACCATGGAGTAGTTGTGGTGCAGGGGATGACCCTATGGTGCAGGAGCTGCCTCACCAGGACTCTGGTGTCTTCCCAATCACCCCCTTGTATGTGTTGTACTTGGATGCCACTGTGCGCATCAACCCCAGGACCACCTTGGAGGGGATCCACTGTAGGTAAAGTTCAACCACAGCCCATGTCCCAACCAGGGCCACCTGGCAGGAGTCACAAAGAAATCCACAGATGGCTGCCACCTGTGCTGTGCTTGGAAGTGCCTTGAGAGGTCAAGTCATGACACAAGGGTGGCTGCTACTAGTGCTGCACTTAGGACTGCTCATCAAGAGGTACAGGACATGCTCAAGCCAGATGCTTCTTGTCTGGGTTCTGTGAACTTTTGAGAGACCCTAGGAAATTCTGCAGCTTGAGCCAAAGCAGGCGGTCTGCATGAAATAGCCACTGGAAGTGGACTGGGTCAAGGCCAGATCTCCAATTGTCAGGGCATGGTGAACGAATGGCGAAGACTCAGATATGGTGGCCACCTGTGTCTGCATGCCAGGAACGGGGAGGACTCAGCAAAGAAACAATGATTTCCACCATCTCCCTGTCTAGAAGAAAGCTGTCTCAAGCCAGACAATTCAGTTCCCCACCATATGTCCCTGCTGCCTCTCCAGCACTGGATCTCAGAGCCAGTGATTCAGTTAGTAAAAAAGTCCACTTGCAGTCCCCTTAAGAGGCGTACCTGGGAGTGCAGCCGCCCTCAGTCTCACTCATTCTTAAATGAGTGGTTTTCACAACCAGAAATTATGGGGAATTCTCTCCCTAGCACTGGAACTCTGGGTTGGTGTGGGGCTGGGACCTCTCATTCCTCTGGGAGATTGGGGACTCCCACAGCTGAAATATCCCTCCCAATCTTTAATGGTCACACATGCGTGTGAGACCAGCCCATTTCGCATCTCTACTCCTCCTACCAATTTGGTGGTGGCTTCTTCTGTGCATCCTTATTTGAAGGGCTTCAGTTCAGCTTGATTTTAGGTAATTCTAAATAATGGTTGTTTTGTAGATTAGTTGTACTTTGATGTGGTTGTGAGAGAAGGTAAACACAGCATTTACCTACTGCATCATCTTGGTTGTCTTCAACTTTCAGCATGTTTGACTCTAGATTATGTGGCTGCTTTCTGTTCCATAAAGGGTTAACTAGTTATCTTTTCTTCTCCACAGTGGCTAGCTAGTTATGTTATAAACTAACTGAGCTAAAAATTGATGGATAGTAATATTTAATAGCCCTTATGGGTTAAGTGAACCTAAACTTCTCTCCCAGCAATGTTCTCAGCCTATATAATCTTTGAAAGTATGTTACATGTGCTAACCACCCCTTTTATTTTCCTTGAAATTTTGGTATGCAGGAATATACAGCCCAGTGAGGGATTCTAGAATTTTGTAAACAAATCCAAGTTTACCTACTTCACATTCTTACAGACTTCAGTGAAACCTTTCATTTCTGTCCTTCTGAATAACAAGGTCCCATCTTTTTACTTACATGGTATCTTATATGATTTGGTCTTTTTCTATTTTTTGCAAGAAAGCACAGCTTATTGAAACAAAAGTACACACTTGAGAGGGAAGTGCAGGCAAACTCAGAGGTTGAGTTATGCAGAGGAAGTCCTGACCAGAGGTAATTAACCCTCTTGGGGCAGGAATTGGTGATGTCCATTTTGCTACTGGTACCTGTTTGACCTTCTTCCCTTTCCACACTTTTTTTTTCAGGATCATTACATCATTTCTCACACACAATGATAAGACATTTGGGCAATGCTTCTCTGTATTGGACACTGCAAAGAATATCAGTGTCCTTCACTTGTGTCTTGGTAGTTGCCACTTTGTATCCTTCCTTATCTTTGTATCATCAATAGCAGCCAATATTGAATATTTAATAGGTGAGGGGCCCAGAAAGAAATAAACATCTGTTGACCTGTCGGAAAAGTCATGACACATTTTTGCAATGAAAAACATAGAAAAAACATGTCATGACTTTTCCGACAACCCAATATTTTCCAGGGCACTGCTAATTTTAAATAGTCCACCTAAATTTTCAGATATTGTGTTCCAAATTTTGGTTTGGAAAAGATGGTCACCATTAGTACAAAGCACATATGAAAAATATCACAGTTAATAATTAGATTGGTACAATTCAGTGCGAGAGAGAAAATTAACTTAAATAAGGGCTAGAAGAGTTTAAAGAAAAGTGGGTCCTGAAGCAACCACAGGGGCTACATAGTGGAGCTAGGACTGCATGGGACCTTCGAGAGATGGATTATATCTGCATATAGTGATGATGGAAATGGGGGTAGAGGGTCCTTATCTGAGCAGATTAAAGGGCACAATTATATAATGTCAAATCCTGCTTAGCAGCATCTTCCCATACCAGCAACTTCTTGGCACCTATACTAGATTTTGAGGTCAATTGTCAGAAGGCCCTAGCCAACCAGTCAGAGGTTTCCCTCATGGTCCTACATCCTACCTTGCCAATTCATCCCGTCCTCATCTTGCTGAACTCCAGTTCTGTAGGTCAATCAGAAGATGATCAAATCAGTTTAGTTGTCTAGATGGACAAGAAGTGCTCCAGCCTGAGAGGATAAAGGATTCCAATCAGTGATCTGATATGACTTTGGCACTCAAAGGGTAGACTAATTGAACTTTGTTTTTCTTTATCGCCAAATTGGTTTGGTGTGCTTATGTACATATAACTCATAACAGATAATACTGATATAAACCAACGTGTAGTTCATCTAAAATAGTAAGTTAAAAGAAGATAAATTTGGCTGGAACCAAATATGTAGAATTAAACAATTATACCATGTATAGACCTAGGCCCATTAGTGGGGAAGAAAGCAGGGACAGGAAAGAATATTTCATGTTTAGACAAATTGACATTGGTAAAAGTTAGTAGGATTGTGTGTGTGTGTGTGTGTGTGTGTGTGTGGCCTAGGAAAGCTTGGAGGAGTTAGAGTATCAGAAATTACTTGGTTAGAGTTTAGTGAGCTGGGGGAAAAGGCAAGGAAACTTGGGCTAAATCTTATGAACAGGAATAAGAAACTTTAGATGGGGCCTCAGAATATCTGACAAATAAGATTCTTTTTTATTCTTATCTATTGGTTTGTTTTATTCCTAGTTGCTTTTAAAATTAGCTTTTCCAAAGCCCTGGATAACTAAATAATTTGGTAAATACTATTTTGGCTGGTAAACATTCAGGAACCTGTGAGAGCTATGAAAATACTGCAATACTGTTATTATTAGAATTATTATTAATATCTAGACGTATAAGCAAATAAATAAGTAGAATTGTTAAAGCAAATGTTACAATCCAGGGATGGCATAGGGATGGCCAGTTAGCATCTTGAAGGTTTCCTATATGTTTCAGGCATCTTGCTAGTTGCATATATGTTACAGGCATTATGAATAATTTCTAGGAATGACTTACAAACATTATACACATTGCCTAGGAATTGTTTACAATTCCTGATTTAACATTCTGCCTATAACATAAATACTAGTTAAAATACAAGGAACTTGATCATACACTGGCATCAAAGCAGAAGGCAGTATTTGTGCAGTCCTTTCATGTAACCAGAAGATTGATTTGCATATTAAAAATGTAACATACCATAGGCAATGGCCAAGTAACTGTATTGTAGTTATTAATACCCATATATAGAAGACTATATATGAATTGACTGAAGAACCTAAGTACAAAGAAAAATTTGACACAGTGCTTTTAAAAGTAAGTTAATTGTATAACTATTTACTGAGTTGTACAACTTTGAATCCAAATATATGATAGATACATATAAAAAATTTAACTGGTTATTTAATTCCAGCTTTCCTTTTCTACTTTACTGTTTTTAAACAAATTAACTGCTAACTTAATATTTTTTATTTTAAGAACATAGTATTATAGAATTTATACATCCAAATGCATGCTGTACTTTTCAAAGTAGTCCTCTTGGGAGAAAAAAATATATATAATGCTGTTATTTTTGAGAATATTTTTCAAATGCTGCTTTTGGAACTGCCTTCAGAACCAGTTTATGAACTACACAATTAAAAGTCACATTACTTTCTTATATTTCAATTTCATAGGTAATGCATATGATATACATCAGCTATACAACATATTAGCTATATAATTTATATAAGCCAGGTTAATATAAATCAAACTACAGTCATATTATTATTAAAGTCCTTTCCCAAACCACCCTCTGAGCCTTTCCTCAAGCTACATCCAAGACCATCTCTTCCCTCTTCACCCAATCCTCCCTCCTAGAAGAGACACCCAAATGAAAAATATTGATCATCAATGTTTCAAAAATCTAGACTGAACTTACCCCAATAATGTTTCTTAGTATACTACATTTGGCCAATCAGGCAGTTAGACTGTAAACTTCATGATAGCAGAGACTTTGGTTCACTGCTATATCCCCAGTGCCTTGAGCAGTGTCTGGCATGTTGTAGTTGCTCAATAGATATTTGTTGAATGAATGAATGGATGGACAAATTAATGAAATTCCTTTAAGAGTCTTTATGAATCAATAAACATAGATGGACAAATATGAAATACCAAGGTTATGGCTATATTGAGAGTAATACCATGCTTCCATCTGACAAGGAGCCCAAGAGATTATTGTTTGGCAGTGGTTAACAAAGATCCTGGTGGTGGCTATAGCATGTCTCTGGATTAGGAGCCAGTTAGTTTCGTGTGATTTTAGAGTCTGGTACTGTGCTTTTCATAGACCTGTCTGCTTGTACCATATTCCATTCATAGATTAGGCCTCTAGTATAGGCCAGGTGGCTTGCAAATAAGAGCAGTGGGGTTTTATTTTCAAGGGTAGTTACTAAAACCTGGAAATATAAAGTGGCTTGGCTAGGTCATACAGCAAACTAATGAACAGTGAAGGAGCTTGGGCCTGGGTTAAGAGAAATACAATGCCAGGTCCCTGCACTGTTATGGTAGTTACCCTATTCCAAGCCAGAATTACAGTCCTGCAGTCTTCCTCCTTGATACTACCACCTTCTACATAAACTAGGAAATCATGACCTTAAGGCCCTCTTCAACTTCCCAACTCATTTAGGAAGAGCCCTCATTGCTAGTAGTAGCAGTAGTAGTAGTAGTAGTAGTCGTGGTCATGGTCATGGTCATGGTAGTAGTCATAGTCATAGTAGTAGTAGCAGCAGCAGCAGTAGCTATTGTTGTTGTTATAGTGGTAGCAGTCTTAGTAGTAGTAGAAGCAGTAGAGGTAAAAGTACTTCGAGTAATAATGTTAACAATATTGTCTAGCACTAATTGAGTGCTTAATAAATGATATGCAGTATGCAAACTCTTTATATGCAATATCTTTTAGTCTTCTTCACAAATCTATCAAGTAAGCAATGCTGTTATCCCCATTTCACAGATGAGGAAACTGAGGCTCAGAGAAGTTAAGTCACTCAGCTAGTCAGTAATCTAAGCCCTTGCCTGTCGAACTCTGAAGCCAAGGCACTGAAGCACAACAGAATGTTGCCGCCTCAGCATCATCCTGTTTGCTGACCCTTCCTTCCCCTGGCCCATAATAAAGCTACAAGAAAAATCTGAAGAGCCACCATAGTTAAAACTTTGAAGTGATTTGGTTCTACTTTTAAGCATTCAATAATAATGGCTGCAAAGCAACCCAATCTTAGAGAGTAAACATCTGTTTTAAGATCTCAAGTGGGTACGTTTTTCTGGAATATCCTTTTAGAAATGTTTTTTGAACATTTGTTCAAACAAGTTGAGGTCTGGACACCCTCTGATGCCTTTCTCAATTGATTACGTGCCAAGTATGACATGATCCTTCTGCATGTGGTTTGAGTTAGGTAGAAGTGTTATGCATGCCTGGGACACTGGGCAAGCCCTACAGAATTGTCCCTAGACCCAGACAAGCAGGACCACTTAGGAAATGGGAGCCCTGGGGTGACTGGGCTGGGATCACTGATTGGCTGAGTCACCCCAGAACCTCCATGGAGGAGGTAGCCTTTGCCAGACAGTGAGGACATTTGTGTTCTAACCTTTCCTTTACCTTCTGCCTCAGTATTTTCTGGTTTTTGGAACAGGTTTCAGAAACACCCAATGGATTTCTTATGCCTTGTGGCTTAAGAGCTTCAGGAGCTCTGAGCCTAAAAACTAGCCCAGGGCTTCTATGGCCTTACTTTCCTGCTATAAGCCACCTGAACTCTACCTGCTGTACCATGAAATCATTAGGAATTTGATTAATGTCATTGGCAGGTGTTTCAGTGCACATAACTGGAAGGGACTACAATTCCAGACAGTTTTACAGCTTTGGCAGGATGTAAGTGTACTCTGTGTGTAGATTGAATGTCACCTCTTGGCTTGCATTTGTGGGAGATGGCTGCAGAGCCCATCAGCAAAGCTGCCACGTGGCCAAGTACATGTGAATGATGGAAACATGACTGTAATAAGAGGCCAAGGTTGGTAATGATGGAGGAGACACTAAAATCTAAGGGGAATCCCTGAAACCCCAACATCTGTGAGATGGATCAGATGAAGCTAGAGGGCAAAAAGCAATAGAAAAGTGTTCAGATGATGTAGGCCTATAAGAAAAGAAGCAAAGAAGATCAAACCTTATGTTATGGTCAAGGGGAAAACTATAGATGCCAGGTCTGCTTTAACATCCAAAATTAGGAGGTAAAGCATACAATGGGAGTATTTCGGAGATAGATGCAAATCTAATTATGAGAGCATATTTTCTTAACCCAGTATGAACTCTTGAAATTTCCTCCAACTATTCCAAGAAGTCCTGCAAACTGATGCTATTCTTTCTTCACCTCTCTCAATGCAAACTGCACTGCACCATGAAAAGGAGTATTAATAAGAATATTTAACATTTATATAAAGCGTTACCATTTCAAAGATCATTTGTTTTGAACTAATATTCACAATATTACTAAGTAGGTATTTGTATTAGTCTGCTTGGGCTGCCATAACAAAATACTGCAGACTGGGTGGTTTAAACAACACACATTTATTTTCACACAGTTCTGGAGGATAGAAGTCCAAGAGCAATGTGCCAGGGATGGTTTCTGGTGAAATGTGCTCTCTTCCTGGCTTGTAGATGGCCACCTTGCTATGTCTTCACATGGCCTTTCCTCTATGCTTGTGTGGAAAGAGAGAAAGATCTCCAGTGTCTCTTTTTCTTCTTGTGAGGTCATCAATCCTATCAGAATAGGAGGCATTTATGCCTCACATAACCTTAACTATTTCCCTAAAAACCCTATCTCCAAATATAGCCACAGGAGGGTTTAAGACTTCAACATTTAAATTTTGAGGGGATACAATTCTGTCCATAACAATATTATTAACCATACTTTACTGATGAAGAAACTGAGTCTCAAAGAGCTTTAGTGATTGAAACACACTTATAAATAATGGAAGCCAAAACTATAACTCAGATGTTAACCTCTAGTCCTACGTTCTTTCTACTATATCATGTTGTCTATTGAATGAGTTAGAAAGTATTTCTCCTTTTATTTTCTGGAAGAAATTATAGAGAATTGGTATAAGTCCTTTAAATGTTTGGTAGAATTCACCAGTGAACCCATCTGTGCCTGGTACTTTCTTTACTAGACATAGGCCTATTCATATTATCTGTCTCTCCTTCTGTGAGTTTTGATGGATTGTGTCTTTCAAGGAATTGGTCCATTTCATCTAGGTTATCAAGTTTGTGGTCACAAAATTGTTCAAAATATCCCATTATTATCTTTGTAATATCCATGGTATCAACACTGATGGTTCCTCATTCATTTCAAATATTAGAAATGTGTGTCTTCTCTCTTTTTCTTAGCTAGCTTGGTAGAGGTTTATGAATTTTATTAATCATTTCAAAGAAAAATATTTTAGTTTTGTTGATTTTCTCTATTGATTTTCTCTTTTCAGTTTCATTGATTTCTGCTTTGATTTTTCTTCATTTCTTCTGCTTACTTTGGATTTAATTTACTCTTTTCCTAGTTTCTTGAAGTGGAAGCTTACATTATTGATTTTGTATCTTTCTTGTTTCTAATATATGCACTCAGTGCTATAAATCTCCCTCTAAGCACTGCTTTTGCTGCATCCCACAAATTTTGTTAAGTTATATTTTTAATTTAATCCAAAATATTTTTTAAATTTGAGACTTCTTTGATCTACATGGTATTTAGAAGCACGTTGTTTAATACTGAAGTATTATGGGGTTTTCCAACTATATTTATATTATTGATTTCTAATTTAATTCTATTATGATGTGAGAATGTACTTTGTATGATTTCTCCTCCTCTAAAATTTGTTAAGGTATGTTTTATGGCCCAGAATGTGGTCTATCTTGTTAAATATTCCTAGTGGGCTAGAGCGAGTGTACATTCTGCTGTTGTTGAATAACGTAGTATATAAAATACTTACATATTTGATTAATCCTGTTGATTGATGGTGCTGTTCAGTTCAACTATGTCCTTACTGATTTTCTGCCTTCTGGATCAGTCAAATACTAATAATCATGGTTGAAATCATCAACTATCAATATAATAATGAGGTTATTTATTTATTATTGCAGTTCTACAAGTTTTTCTTCATGTAGTTTGATGCTTTGTTGTTAGGTGCATACACATTAAAGATTTTTGTGTGTTATTGGAGTATTGACCCCTTTGTCATTATATGATGCCCCTGTTTATTCCTGATAATTTTTCTTGTCCTGAAGTCTGCTTTGTCTGAAATTCTTTTAGCTATTCCAGCATTCTTTTGATAAGTGTTAGCATGGTATATCTTTGTTTATTCATTTACTTTTAATCTATCTTTGTCTTTATATTTAAAGTGAGTTTCTTGTAAACAACATATAGTTGAGACTTCTTTTAATAAACTCTGGAAGACTGTATTTTAATTGGAGTATTTAGATCACTTAATTTAAAGTGATTAATGTTATAGTTGGATTAATATCTACAAAATTTCCTTTCTTAGCATATACTTATTTTTTCCTTTTTATTTATTTATATTTAATTTATTTTCAATTACAGTTTACATTGAAGACTACTTTATACTAGTTTCAGGGGTACAGCATAGTGGTTAGACATTTATATAATTTATGATGTGATCCCCCTGATTAATTTAGTAACCACCTAGTACTATACATAGTTTTACAATATTATTCACTCTATTCCTAATGCTATACTTTACACCCCCTTCACAATTTCATAACTACCATTTTGTACTTCTTAATCCCTTCACATTTTTCACCCCTTCCTTCAACCCCCCTCCCATTCAGCAACCATCAGTTTGTTCTCTGTATCTATGAGTCTGTTTCTGTTTTGCTTGGTTATATTGTTCTTTAGATTTGATAATGTAAGTGAGATCACACGGTATTTGTCTTTCTCTGTTTTATTTACTTCACTTAGCATAATACTTTTTAGGCCCATCCAATAGTCTATTGATGGGCACTTAGGTAGCTTCCATATCTTGGCTATTGTAAATAATGCTGCAATGAATATAGGGGTGCATATATCTTTTTCAATTACTGTTTATATTTTAATTTTTTTCTGAAAATAAAGTGGAGTGACATTTGTTAATAAAATTATATAGGTTTCAAGTATACAATTCTATAATACAGCTATATATTGTATTGTGTGTTCACCACACGAAGTCAAATCTTCTTCTGTCACCATATGTTTGACCCCTTTTACCCTCTTCTACCTCCTCCCCTCCCCCTTGACACTCTGGTTGCCAATAAACTGTTGTTTGTGTCTGTGTGTTTTTGTTTGTTTGTATTTTTCACTTATTGCTTTCAGTTTTATATCCCACATATGAGTGAAATCATAGTATTTTCTTTTCCTGTTTAACATATTTTATTTAGCAACATAATCTTAAGATTAGTGTTTTGAATTCCTTCAGATAAATACCGAGAAGTCGAATTGCAGGTAGTTCTATTTTTAATTGTTTGAGGTACCTCCATACTATGTTCCATAGTGGCTGCACCAATCTGCAATCCCATTAACAGTGTATAACGGTTTGCTTTCCTCCACATCCTCACCAACACTTGTTTGTTGATTTATTGATGATAGCCATTTGACAGATGTGAGGCACTTTCTCAATTGTGGTTTTAAAAAATATTTTAGTAATATATTTTATGTAAATTCAATATATCTCAAGGATCATCATTTCAATGTGTTATCAATATAAAAATTATTAATGAGATACTTTGTTGGGGTGCTCTTTTTTATTAGTTTCAGGTGTACAAAACAATGTAATAGTTAGACATTTCATCCCTCACAAAGTGATAACCTCCTCCCCCAATCTATTCAAAATGGATTAAAGACTTGAATCATTGTGGTTTTAATTAGCCTTTCTCTGATAATTAGTGATGTTGAGCATCTTTTCATGTATATATTGACCATCTGTATGTCCTCTTTGGAAAAATGTCTATTCAGATCCTCTGCCCATATTTTAAATTGGATTGGTTGTTTTTTTGTTGTTGAGTTGCATGAGTTCTTTATAAATTTTGGATAATAACTCCTTATTGGATGAATCATTGGTGAATTTCACCTGCTATTCAGTAGGTTTTCTTTTCATTTTGTTGATGGTTTCCTTGGCTGTGCAAAAACGTTTTAGTTTGATGTAGGCCCATTTGTTTATTTTTCTTATAGTTCCCTTGTCCAAGGAGATAAATCAGAAAAATATTACTAAGATCAGTGTCAGAGAATTTATTGCCTATGTTTTCTTTTAGAATTGTTATGGTTTTGGGTCTTACATTTAAGTCATTAATCCATTTTGAACTTATTCTTGCGTGTGGTATAAGAAGGTGGTCTAGTTTCATTTTTTGCATGTATCTGTCCAGTTTCCCCAACACCATTTATTGAACAGACAGTCTTTACCCCATTGTTTATTCTTGTTTTCTTTGTCAAAGATTAATTGACAATATAGGAGTGGGTTTATTTCTGGGCTCTCTATTCTGTTCCATGGATCTACGTGTCTGTTTTCATGCCAGTACCATGGTGTTTTGATTACTATAGCTTTGTAGGATAGTTTGATATCAGTTATGTGATACTTCCAACTTTGTTCTCCTTTGTCAAGATTGATTTGGCTATTCAGGGTCCTTTATGGTTCCATATAAATTTTAGGATTATTTCTTCTAGTTCTGTGAAAAATGCCATTGGTATCTTGATAGGAATTGCATTAAATCTATAGATTGCTTTGGGTAGTATGGACATTTTTAACAATGTTAATTAGTCCTATCCATGTGCATGGTATATGCTTCCATTTATTTTAGTTCTTTTACTTCCTTCATTAAATTTATTCCTAGGTATTTTACTTTTTTGATGCAATTATAAGTAGGATTGTTTTCCTGATTTGCATTTCTATCACTTCTGATTGAGTTTGGTGAAATCGTCAGGGTTCTCTCTATATAATATCATGTCACCTGCAAATAATGACACTTTCACTTCTTCGTTACCAAATTGATTGCCTTTTATTTCCTTTTCTTGTCTGATTGCTGTGACTACGACTTCTAATACTATGTTGAATAAAAGTGGTGAAAGTATACACCCTTGTCTTGTTCCTGATCTTAACAAAAATGCTTTTATATTTTCACCATTAAGTATGGTGTTAGCTGTGGGTTTGTCATATATAGCCTTTAATTATTGAGGTATGCTTCTTCTATTCCCACTTTACTGAGAGGTTTTACCATAAACAGATGAGGATTTTGTCAAATGCTTTTTCTGCATCTATTGATATCATATGAATATTATTTTTTTGTTTTGTTTATGTTGTGTATCACATTAATTGATTTATAGATATTGAACGAACCTTGCATATCAGGAGCAAATCCCTCTTGATTGTGGTGGATGATCTTTTTAATGTGTTGCTGAATTCAGTTTGTTAACATTTTGTTGAGGATTTATACATCTATATTCATCAGTTAGATGTTGGCCTATAATTTTTTTTTATAATGTCTTTGTCTGGTTTTGGAATCAGGGTAATATTGGCCAGTAAAATGAGTTTGGGAGCCTTCTATCTTCTTTAATTTTTTTGGAATACCTTGAGAAAGATAGGTGTTAATTCTTCTTTGAATAAAATTCACCAGTGATGCCATCTGTTCCAGGACTTTAGTTTGTTGGGAGTTTTTTTCATTACTGATTCAATTTTGTTGGTAGTAAATAGTCTCTTCAGATTTTCTGTTTCTTTTTTATTTAGTCTTGAAACATTGTATGTTTCTAGGAATTTATTCATTTCTTCCAGATTGTCCAGTTTGATGACATATAATTGTTCATAGTATTTCCTTATAATCCTTTGTATTTCTGTGGTTTCCGTTGTCACTTCTCTTCTATTTCTGATTTCATTTATTTTGGTTCTCTGTCTTTTTTTCAAAGTATAATTCTTTTTTTTTAATCTTATTGGGGAATTGGGGGGATGAGAACAGTGCTGGGGAATTGGAGAAGGGGAACAGACAAGTTGCTGTCGTTTTGTTCTTCAGTCTAGTTGTGGAGGAAGTTGCTTCACTGGCCCAAGTTGGCACCATCATTGCGCTCTTCCTGGGTGAGGCAAATCAGTCGCTGGCTTCTGGACGGCCGCTCACAGCAGCTGCTTGCTGCTCTTGCTGGCTGCTGGCTACACACGGTAGCCCATGGCAACCCACTGCAGCAGGGGCTTCAGCCTACGCCGTCACCGGTGACTTATGGCAGCCCAGCTCCAGGTTGAGCTGTTGTTCAGCATCTTAGCTGTAGAGGGCAGTGTCACTGGCTCTAATATGTGGGATCCGAACCAGGGCCCTCTGGCGTCCTAAGCCAGCTCTTAACCATCGCACCACTCAGCCAGCCCTTTGTCTTTTTTTCTTGATGAAGCCATCTGTTTGAAGGTTTATCAATTTTGTTTATCTTTTTAAAGAACCAACTCTTGGTTTCATTGATCTTTTGTATTTTTTTTAGACTCTATGTTGTTTATTTTCACTCCGATCTTTATTATTCTCTACCTTTTATACACTTTGGACTTTGTTTGTTCTTCTTTTTCTAGTTCCTTAATGTATAAGGTTAGATTTTTTTTAAAGTTTCTTCATGTTTCTTGAGGTAGGCCTGTATCGCTATGGATTTCCCTGTTAAGACTACTTTCACTGTGTCCCATAAATTTCGTGTCATTGTGGTTTTGTTTCATTTGTCGCAAGGTATCTTTTGGTTTCTTCCTTGATGTCATTGTTAACTCATTTATTATTTAGTAGCATGTTATTTAGTCTCCATGTGTTTGTGTGTATTTTATTGTTGTGATTAATTTTTGTTTCATAACATTATAGTCAGAGAAGATGCTCGATATGATTTCAATCTAATTCAATTTATTGAGACTTGATTTGTGGCCTAACATGTGGTCTATCTTGGACAATGTTATGTGTGCACTTGAAAAAAATATATATTGTTCTGCTTTAGGGTTAAATGCTCTAAAAATATCAACTAAATTCATCTGGTCTAAAGTGTCAATTAAGGCTGGTGTTTCCTTGCAGATTTTCTGTCTGGAAGATCTATCCCTTGATGTCAATGAGGTTTTGAAGTCCACTACTATGACTGTATTACCATCAGTCTTTCCCTTGGTATCAGTTAATACTTGCTTTATGTTTTAGGTGTTCCCATGTTGGGGTATAAATGTTTACAAGGGTAATATCCTCTTGTTGGATTTATCTCTTTATCATTATGAAACATCCTCCTTTGTCTTTCATTATAGCCATTGTTTTAAAGTCTATTTTTTCCTGATATAAGTATTGCTACCACAGCTTTTTTTTGTCATTTCCATTCACATGAAATATCATTTTCCATCACTTTACTTTTCGCCTGTGTGTGTATTTCTATGTGAAATGGTTCTCTTGTAGACAGCATTTATAAGGGTCTTGTTTTTTTATCCATTCATTTACCCTCTGTCTTTTGATTGGAGCATTTAATCCATTTATATTTAAAGTGATTATTAACAGATACATAGTTTTGTGCCATTTTATTATTCATATTTATGTTATTTCCCCTCGTCTTTTCTTAAAGGAGTTCCTTTAACAATTCTTGTAATACTAGTTTGGTGGTGATTAACTGTTTTGTGTTTTCTGATCTGTAAAGTTATTTATATCTCCTTTAATTTTAAATGATACCTTTGCTGTGCAAAGTAGTCCTGGCTATAGGTCCCTGCTTTTCATTGCTTTGAATATTTTGTGCCAATCCCTTCTTGCTTGCAAAATTTCTGTTGACAAACCAGCTGACCATCTTATGGAAACTTCCTTGTAAGTAACTAGTTGCCTATCTCTTGCTTGGATTCTCTCTTTGTATTTAACCTTTGCTATTTTAATTATAATGTATCTTGGTGTGGGCCTCTTTGGCTTCATCTTGTTTGGGATGCTCTGTGCTTCCTGGACTTGTGTGTCTATTTCCTTCACCACCTTAGGAAAGTTTTCAGTCATTAATTTTTTCAAATAGCTTCTTAATCTCTTACTTTTTCTCTTCTCCTTCTGGTACCATTATGATGCAAATGTTATTGTGCTTGATGTTGTCCCAGAGGTCTCTTAAAGTATCCTAATCTTTAAAATTCTTTTTGCTGTTCTGATTGGCTATTTTCTTCTACCTTGCTTTCCAAATAGCTGATTTGATCTTTTCCATCATCTAATCTGCTGGTGATTTATTCTAGTTCATTCTTCATTTCAGTTATTGTATTCTTCATTTCTGACTGGTTCTTTTTTATGGCTTTCATGTACTTTTTTGTGCTTACTATATCTTTGCTTATTTTCTAACTAAGTTCTGTAAGCATCCTTACAACCAGTGTTTTGAACTCTGCATCTAATAGATTGCTTGCTTTCATTTTTTGTAGTTCTTTTTCTGGCATTTTCTCCTGTTGTTTAATTTGGGACATGTTTCTTTGTTTCCTCATTTTGGCTGCCTCTCTCTGTTTGTTTCTATGTGTTATGTCTCCTTTAAGTCTCCCAGTGTTGGCCTGGTGGCCTTATGTAGTTGGTGACCTCTGGGGCTCCATGGCACAATGTCCCTGGTTGCCTGAGCTAGATGCTCCAAGAGTGTCCCTTTTGTAGGTAGAGTGTGCACTCCTGTTGTAGTTGAGCCTTTATTGCTCTTGGCAGGTCATTTGGTGAGATTAACTCTTTGACTTACTGATTGTGAGGATTGGCCATGACCACAGCATACAAGCTGCTATGCAAGGGCTTACCACACAGAGCAGGATTTGTCCCAGCAGGCTCTGGTGCCTGACGTGACCACCCTTTGGGTGTGCCATTGTGGGGTTAATCAGGTGGTGCTCTGTTGTGGTCTGAAGATGGAACTGGATGTGTTGGTTTTAGGGCTTCTAGGGAGGGAGTCCCATGCAAGGCAACATCAGCTGCTGCCTGTGAACAGCCCAGGGCTACCTGGTAGGAGCTACAAAGCGATCTATAGTTGGTCACTGCCTGTGCTGGACCTGGAGGCATGTGGGAGAGGTCATGCTTCAAACTGAAGCTGGAAACCACCAGTACTGGGCCTGGAGCAACTCAGCAAAATGCCCTGGAGAGCACCCAAGGTCTATTGCCACCTATGGGCTGCCCATATTGCTCCGACATTGAAAGAGCCTCAGGTGATAAGGAAGTTGGGTGAGGTTGGGTTTCAGGGAGTCACCAGGGTGGGGCGATTGGCTTTCACCAGATTAGTGCAGATTCAGATTTGGCACAAGTGCTGAGCCTGAGGCCACTCAAAAGGATCAGAGCACACCAAGGTCAGCTGCCACTTGCCTGGGACCCAAAGACCCCCAAGAGTTGTATAAGTAAGACTACAACTTAGGCCAACCCTCTCTGCTTGCCAGCCACAGACTACCAACAAAGACTCTGGCAGTGTGTGAGTTGGGGCGGCGGTGGGGGGGGGGCATCGGGTCCCAGGGATTCACAAAGGTGAATCCAATGGATGTCACCAGACCAATGCAGGTTTAGATTTGGTCTTGTGGGGGAAGGGCTCATCCCAGGAAAGATGACACCCACCCACCAACTCTACAGGATGAGTGCTCAACACAGGGACAGTGGTGGCTGCCTTTCCAGCCCTAGCTCTGAAGCCACTAAACTCACTCTCTCCCTATATGTCTTTTGCACCTCTCAAGTTGTTGTCCCTCCCCTGGAGTGCAATGTGAGTGCCCATGAGCGAGTGAGTCTGTGCGGAGTCACTATAAGAAGATGCCTGGGTTCCCAGCAGCCTTCCATCTCACCATGAGGAACGGAATCCCCACTGATTTTCACTGCCAGATATTGTGGGTGCTCCTTTTCTCAGCTCTGGTGCTCCAGGCTGGGGATCCTGGTGTGGGGCTGGGACCCCTTGCTCTTCAGGGGGAAACTCTGCAGCCCAAATATCTTTCCTTATTCTCACGTGGGTGTGGGACCAGCCCATTTTACATCCCTACATCTCCTAGCAGTCTGAAGATGGCTTCTTCTTTATATCCTTAGTTATAGGACTTCTGTTCAGCTAGTCTTCAAACGGTTCTCCAAGTTGATTATTCTATAAAGTAGTTGTAATTTTAATGTGATCATGGGAGGAGGCAAGCACAGCATTTACCAATTCCACCATCTTGACCAGAGCTTATACTTTTTTAAACTTTTTTTAGTGGTAGCCATAGAGTTTGCAGTATACATTTACAGCTAATCCAAGTCCACTTTTAAATAACACTATACTGCCTCACAAGTAGTGCAAGTACCTTACAATAGCAAGCCCAAGTTATTCTCCCCACCTTTTATAACACTGCTGTTGTTTCACTTATACATGAGCTATAATCACCAAACACATTGTTACTATTATTTTGAACAAATAGTTATCAGATAAATTAAGAATAAGAAAAATAATATATTTTATTTCCCCTTCATTTATTCTTTCTCTAATGCTATTCCTTTTTAATGTAGATCCAAATATCTGACCTATGTCATTTCCCTTCTTTCTGAAGAACTTAACATTTCTTGCTAGGCAGACCTACTGGTGATGAATTCTCTCAATTTTTGTCTGAGAAAGCCTTTATGTCTCTTTCAATTTTGAAGTGTAATTTCTCTGGATACAGAATTGTAGGGTGATGGGCCTTTGTTTTCAGTGTTTTAAATATTCATTCTACTCCCTTCTTGACTGCATAGTTTTTAAAGTCTCATGTAATTCTTATCCTTGCTGTTCTGTAGATAAGGTGTTTTCGGTCTCTGGCTTCTTTCAAGATTTTTCCTTTGTCTTTGATTTCCTGGAGTTTAATTATGATATGCCTAGGAATTGATTTTTTTGGTATTTATCATGCTTTGTGTTCTCTGAGCTTCCTGGATCTGTTGTTTGGTATCTTTCATTAGTGTTATAAAATTCTCAGTCATTATTGCTTCAAATATTTCTTCTGTTTCTTTCTCTCTTCTCCTTCTAGTATTTGTATTATGCATATGTTACATCCTTTATAATTGTCCTACAGTTCTTTGAGATTTTGTTCTGCTTTTTTCATTCTTTTTTGCTATTTGCATTTCAGTATTAGAAGTATCAATCGACAAAATGTGATATATAGATGATGTATTACAGAATTGTACACCTGAAACCCATGTAACTTTACTAACCATTGTCACCTTAATAAACTTTAATTTAAGAAAAAGAAGTATCAATTGACATTTTTTAAAGGTCATTGACTCTGTCTTCAGCTGTTCCATCCCATCCCATTGCTTACGATGAATCCATCAAAAGTTATTCTTTATTCCTGTCACAGAGTTTTTTATTTCTAAATTTCCTTTTGATTCTTAGAGTTTCCATATCTCTTACATTATTCACCTGTTCTTTGCATGTTTTTCATTTTTCCATTAAAGTTTTTAGCATAATATAGTTGTTTTATATTCACACTCTGATACTTCCAACCTCTCTGCCATATTTGAGCCTTGATGCTTGCTCTACCTATTCAAACTGTGTTTTGTTTTGTTTTCTGTCTTTTAGTGTGTCTTTTGATTTTTTTGTTGATAGCTAAACAGAATGTGCTGGGTAAGAGAAACTGAGGTAAATAAGACTTTAGTGTGAGGTTTTATGTTTATCTGACTAAGGGTTAGGCAGTATTCTCTGTTTGTTTTAGCTGTAGATGTCAAAGAGTAAAATTTCTTCTGGTGCCCTTATTTATTTATTTACTTTTTTGTCTCGCCTGCTGTTTTTGGATTTCCCTAAAGACTTCTTAAATAATATCTGAGACAAGTAGTTCTTGCAGTTGTATTCCTGTTATTATACAGAAGTTTTATTAATTTTTTTAAATGTTGGGAGAAATGTCTATTCAGGTCTTCTGTCCGTTTCTAAACTGGATTGTTTGTTTTTTTGTTGCTGAGTTGTACGAGCTCTATATAAAAAATGGGCAGAGGACTTGAATAGACATTTCTCCAAAGAGGACATACAGATGCCAATAAACATGAAAAAATGCTCAACATCACTAATCATCAGAGAAATGCAAATAAAAAGTACAATGAGATATCACCTCATACTGGTTAGAATAGCTATCATCAATAAGACAAATAATAACAAGTGTTGGAGAGGCTGTGGAGAAAAAGGAGCTCTCATACACTGTTGGTGGGAAAGCAGATTGGTGCAGCCGCTATGGAAGGCAGTGTGGAGGTTCCTCAAGAAATTAAGACTAGAATTACCATATGACCTAGTAATCACTCTCCTGAGTATCTACCCCAAAAATCTGAAAACATTTATCCGTAAAGATGTATGTGCTCTGATGCTCATTGCAGCTTTATTTATGGTGGCCAAGACATGGAAACAACCAAAGTGTCTTTCATTAGGTGATAGGATAAAGAAAATGTGGCATATATACACACTGGAATACTATTCTGCCATAAGAAAAGATGAAATAGTGCCATTTGGTACAACATGGATGGATCCTGAGATTATTATTCTAAGCAAAATAAGTCAGACAGAAAAAGTCGAGAACCATATGATTTCACTGATATGTGGGATATAAAAGTGAAAGCAACAAAGGAACAAGACAAAAAATTGAAGAAACAAAAACTAATGGACATACACAACATTTTAGTGGTTACCAGAGGGGACGGGGAGAAGGAGATGGTAGATGAGGGTAACTGACTCTGGGTGGTGAACACACAATGTGATAAATAGATGATGTATTACAGAATTGTGCACTTGAAACTAATCATTGTCACCCCAATAAACTTTAATTTAAAAAAAAAAGATTGCATAATTTACATATATTAAATTTAGAATATTTTTGAGTACATATAAAATGGTATAATGAGTACACACTAATTATTGTTTTAAATTAAAAATTGAACTTGCAAAGAATACTGTTAAAATAAATTTAAGATAAAATGAGAAAAAAAATGTTGGGAGAAGGGGAGCATTATATAGTCCTATGACTATGCCTTATTCTTTTAGCTAGCCTCTGCCCCTGGGCTGTGACCTTCACAAGTGCTTCTCAGGTTTTGCCCCCTTAGGTGAGAGACAGGAAGGCTAGAGGGGGATAGAGTTGGGTATTTCCCTTACCACAGGTCACCTAGGCTATGGTAAAACCCCAGTCAGTTAGGCTCTGGTAAAATAGTTTCCCTTGAAGGCAGGCCTTGTTAAAAAGAGTGGAATGTTCTAAGCACATTTCAGGATGACTATTCCCCCCCTCCTTCTACTAGAAGCATGAAGAGATTTTTCTTGGATCCTCACTGTGTGTACTTGGTAGGGCTCTTGGAGATAAAACTCATGAAAATGTGGGGGCTTCCCTAAAACTGGTTCCCCCTGGAGTTTTTAATTCACAAGCTTGTCTACACTAAGCCTCCAGCAATTCATCAATTATGATTTATTTTTTTTACCCCAGTACTAATTTCAGTGGAAGTTTCTGCTCTTGGCTTCTTTTCTGGTAAGCTGTGATTCTCATTCTCTCTCTCTCTCTCTCTCTCTCTCTCTCTCTCTCTCTCTCTCTCATTTCTATCTCTCCAATTTTGGGGGGCAAGTTTTCTCTGTGACCTAAATTTTCTGGTGCATCTAAAAAGAGTTATTTTCAGTTTGTTCCTTTTTCTTGTTATGACGACAGGAGTGATGATTTCCAAGCTCCTTACATGCCAGAAGAGGCCCCAGAAGTTTCATGTTGCCTCAACATACAAGATCTTATTTTTCCAGTTTCAGCCACTTTCAGCTCAAATCTCTTTAGCTTGCTCTTGGAATTCCTAGTTCTATGAAATCTTAAGCCTATCCTGCTCAGTTTCAAACCCCTTTCATTCTATACTTCACCTAGTCTTAGACCAAAACTGCCCAAGCTTCACCATCAACATCTATCTATTAGTGGAAACTATAATTAGAACATTTGTCTTTTTCCATTACTAGTTTTATTTCAAGTTCAAATAATTAGCTACATCTGTGTACGAGTTCCAAGACCTTGTTTATGTACTCTTTTATTTCCTATAGAGTTTGGCACATAGTGGGTATGCCACAAATGGGGAATTTCTTTAAAAGAAAATTTTCTAATGACTAGGGCAAATGCTATAATGTGTATGATAAATTCCATGTGTTTGGAGAGAGCCTTGTGTTTTGGAATGATGAAGAAAGGCTTCATGATGGAGGCTGAAATTGAATCTTGCCCTGAAAAATGGATAGGATTTATATTGATTGAGAGGAAAATAAAATGGCATTTCAAATTTTGGGCACAGCATGAGCAAAAGTGCAGAGATAGGATAAGAAAAAACATCTGCTTCTGAGGGACATATTCTATCTGCTGTTTAAGAAGAGCTATTATTGGGATGGCCTGGGTTACTTGAAAGCTTTGAAAATATTAACATACTCCAGAGTTGATTAAGTATAGTTACATGGAAGAAGTCTATTCATATTGGAAGATATTGACTGAATTGATAACAAGCAATGACCAAAGACTTATCACAAAAGTACTTAATGATTAAGCATTGATGCTCTGATTTAACTATTTCATATGAAATTGAGAAGTTCTCAAGTTCTTTGTGGGCCCCGATAGGCACATATGTGGGAGGATTTGCTAGCTGAAGTTCAGAGACATAAAGCAACTTCCTCAGTATCATCAAGTAAAGTGTGGTGCCAGGATTCAAATCTAGGTCTATCTAGTTTTTAAAAGATCATACTATTTAAATAACACTGTGGAATAACAATCCAAGGTAGTGGAGTAGATAAATGCTGTGCTTGCCTCATCCTGTGAACACATCAAAATTACAACTAAATTAAAGAACAATCAACCTGGAGAGCCATCTGAAATCTAGCTGAACAGAAGTTTTATAACTAAGGATATAAAAAAGAAGTCACATCAAGACTGATAGGAGGGACAGAGGAACAAAACAAGCTGGCCCCAAACCTCTGAGTGGTGAATGAAATTGAGAAAGATATCTCAGCCACAGAGGTTCCCCATGGAGAAACAAGGAAGCCTAGCCTCACACCAGGCTCCTGAATCAGAAGTATTGCTGCTGAGAAGAGGCACCCCCACATAATCTGGCTGTGAAAACAGTGGGAATCTGACTGACCAGGTGGGATGAAAGACTACAGGAAACCCAGGTGTCCTCTTAAACGGCCCACACAAACACACTCACAGGCACTCACTATGGGCTCTGGCAAGTGACAGTGATTTGGGGGGCATCAGATACATACAGGGGGAAGACTGAGGTATGTGGCTTCAGGCAAGGGATGGAAGATAGTAGACATTTTTCCTGTGTGGAGTCCCTCTCCCATGCAGCCAGCAGGCGGGCACCATCTTTCCTGTGTTGAGTCCTCTCCCACAACCATGCCCAAATCTGAATCTGAATTGGTTTCGTGAGCTCTGCTTACTCCACCCTGGTGACTCACAGGGACCCCACCACACCCAATACCATATAACACAAGGTTCTATCAGTGGCTGAACCTTATCGGAGCCAGCTACTGGCAACAGACCTCAGTGTGTCCTCGTTTTTGTAGAGCTACCCCAGACCCAGTACTGGTTGCAGCTGTCCTCGATTCACAGCATGGCCTCTCCCACGTGCCTCCTGGTCCAGCATAGGTAGTGGCCAACCATGGATTGCTTTGTGGCTCCTACCTCTTACTCCCCAATCAGTCACAGGCAGTGGTTGACCTGGACCTGCACTAGAGCCCCTCCCAAGAGGCTGAAAAACCAGCATACTTGGAGGTTGGCTTCAGACCACAGCAGAGCACCACACAATTAGCCCCACAAGTGGCACACCCCAAGGGCAGTTTCAAAAGGCACCACAGCCAGCTGCAGCAAATGCCACCTAGTGGGTTAAGCCCCTCCTTCACAGTGGCCCATATGCTGTGGATGTGGCCAAAACCCACAGCAAATCAGCCTAAGGGTCAATCCCACCAACTGACATGCCAATAGCAACCAAGGCTCAACTATAACAGGAGGGCACACAGAACCCACAAAAGGGACACTCCTGAAGCCCCCAGCACAGATGACCAGGAGACTGTGCTAGTGGGCCCCACAGTACACCTACTACATAAGGCCACCCTGCCAAGACTGGGACATGTAACAAATCTACTTAATACATAGTAACAAATACAAAGATACAGCCAAAATGAGGAAATGAATAAATACATCCCAAATAAAAGGACAGGAGAAAACTAAAAAAGCAACTAAAAAAACAAAAAACAAAATTCCAAAAGAAAACAAAACAAAAAAAAACTAAACAAAATGGAGGCAAGCAAACTACCAGAGACGACAGAGTTCAAAACACCTGTATAAGAATGCTCAAGGAAGTTAGTGAGAACTTCACAGAGAGATAGCAAGCATAAAAAAAAGACATCAAAACCATAAAAAAGAACCAGTCATAAGTGAAAAATACTATAACTGAAATGAAGAAAGCACTAGAAAGTGTCAACAATTTGGAAAAGAAGGTAGCAGAAAACACCCGATAAAAACAACAAAAAGAAAAAATAACTTTAAAAAATGAGAATATGCTACCTTGTTTTCCAAATTGTTGGTTTGGTCTGCTGGTGATTCTTTCTAGTGCATTCTTTATTTAGTTATTGTATTCTTCACTTATTAACTATTGTATTTTTTGTACACGTGAAACTAATAAAAAAATGAGGATAGTTTAAGAGACCTCTGGGACATCAAGCATAACAACATTCACATCATAGGGGTACCAAAAGGAGAAGGGAGAAAGCAAAATATTGAGAACCTATTTGAAGAAATAATGACTGAAAAGTTTCCTAACCTGGCAAAGGAAATAGATATACAAGCCCAAAAATGCAGAGTCTTAAACAAGATGAACCCAAAGAGGCCCACACCAAGACACATTGTAATTAGATTGGCAAAGGTTAAGACAAAGAAGGAATTCTAAAAGCAGCAAGAGAAAGGCAACTAGTAATTTATAAGGGAGCTCCCATAAGATTGTCAATTGCTTTCTCAACAGAAACTTTGCAGACTAGAAGAGATTGGCAGGAAATATTCAAAATGATGAAAATCAGTGATCTACAACTAAGACTACTCCACCCAGCAAAGCTATCACTTAAAATCAAAGGACAGATAAAGAGCTTCCCAGATGAGAAAAAGCTAAATGAGTTAATCACTACCAAACCAGTATTACAAGGAATGTTAGAGGGACTTCTTTAAGACAAAAAAAATTTTTTAAATAACAATAAAATGTCATTAACTACATATCTATCAACAATTACTTTCAATATAAATAAGTTTAATGCTTCAATCAAAAACGTAGGGTGGCTGAATGGGTAAGAAAAAAAACTCCTTACATATGCTGCCTACTAAAGACTCACTTCAGATTGAAAGACACACGACTGAAATAAAGGGATGGAAAAAGTTATTTCATGAAAATGGAAAAAAAATGCTGGGGTAACAATTCTCATACCAGACAAAATAGACTTTAAAACAAAGGCTATAACAAGGGACAAAGATGGACCCAGTAATCCCACTCTTGGTATTTATATGAAAAACTCAAAATGCTACTTCAACGGGATGTGTGCATCCATATGTTCATTGAAACATTATTTACAATAGCCAAGATGTGGAGGCAGCCTTTGTGTCCACTGATGGATGAATGGATAAAGAAGAGATGGTTCATATAGACAATGGAATATTGCTCAGCTATGAAAGTAAATGGGTTATTTACATCTGCAGTGGCATGGATGGACCTGGAGGGTTTTTTTGCTGAGTGGAGTATGTCAGACAGAAAGACAGACACAATGAGATTTCACTAATATGTGGAATCTAAAGGACAAAATAAACAAAAAAACAGAAACACACTCATAAACAAAAAACATTTTGATGGTTTCCAGGTGGGATGGGGATTTGGGGTGGGTTAAAAATGGGAAGTGATTAAGAAATACAAATTGGTTGTTACAAAGTAGTCATGGGGATGTAGGGTATAGCACAAGGAATACAATTAATAATATTATAATAACTATGTATAGTGTCAGATTGGTACTAGATTTATTGGGGTGATTGATGGGAAGGGGTTTGGGAGACAGGGTGAAAAAGGTGAAGGGATTAAGAATTACAAATTGGTAGTTACAAAATAGTCATGGGGACATAAAGTAAAGCATAGGGAATATAGTATATAATGTGGTAAAAACTATGTATAGTGCCAGGTGAGTACTTGATTAGTCAGGGAGATCACTTCTTAAATTGTACAAATGTCTAACCACTATGCTATACATGTGAAATTAATACAAAATAATACTGAATATTAACTGTAATTGAAAAATTAAAGAGGGTAGAATGTGAAGGGGAATAAGAGATCTAAATTTCCAGGTATAAAACAAATAAGTCATGGGGAATGTACCACATGGGAAATAGTCAATAATATTGTGATAGCATAGTCCAGTGTCAGATGGCTGCTGGACGTATGGTGATCACTTCTTTAGCTATATAAATGTTGAACAACTATGGTGTATGCCTGAAACTGATACAATGTTGTATGTTAGCTATATTTTTTTATTAAAATATGTTCAATAAATAAATCTATAAATAATACTGTGCTTTGTCTAAATAAGAGAAGTCCAAAAATTGAATGGGCTGCCTTGTAAGGGAGCAACTACCTTGAACTACGAGTGTGCAGGCAGAGGCTGGATTACTATAAGAAAAGAATTTTACAGAGGCAATTCAAACTTTAGAGAGGAGGGAGGTTAAGGAATGAGGTGTACTTGCTGCTTAACTATTAAAGATTCTTTCCATCTTGAAGAATCTTTGATCCAATCTAAATGTTTTAAGGGCACTTTTTACTATTATACTTTCAGAGTAGATGCGCGCGCGCGCGCACACACACACACACACACACACACACACACACACACACACCAATGAATGACTTTTCTTACCCAGCAAAATTCCCTTCAAGTATCCATCCTTGGAACTTACAGCTCGGCTTCTCAATGTTCTCAATTGCTATCACTTAATGTTTTCTAATGGTAAAATGTCAGTTCTTAGAAGACTTCTCTGAAATAAATCATTGGGCACTCTACTCGGAATGTTGATCTTGCAGAGTCTTCAAGACAAAACTCAGTTTGTCATAGCTCCTGCAAGTTAAAATGGCTGTCTGATGAGTACACTGGAAGTGTGAAAAATAGCTGAGCCTATCATTGCAGTGATTTAGAAACATCATAGAAGAAAACTGTCATCTGTTACTTGAAACCAAATCAAAGATATCATGGGTGACACTGAACAAGTTTGGGAACTATTAAAATCTTACAATGTTGTTTCCTTTACTTAACACTATTAGTATGTTCCATTGAACACTGTCAGAGAAAAATAAACATTCGTAGCACAAGGTAAACATTGTACTGTGGTTTTCAAAGCATCTGTTAAGAAATATCTTTGGTAATAGAGCCTCTGGTTTCCTCTATGAGTTCCCATCCTAGCTGTAGAACAGACTGCCATTCATAGCTATAATGATCAAACATACTTTAATAAAACAGATCTGCTTCAGACAGCTTGACATAGAGGAAGACAGCTTAAATCAGGCCTGAATAGCTGTCAAGAAAAACATCTTGCTTCATCTCTTCTCTCCCACCCTTGGTGTATAGGGTCAATCACCTAACTGGGATGACTTTCAGGAGCAAATATTTAGTTTCGACAGAAAGATGAGAATTTGGAATGCTTTTTAAAAATTACAACAGGATTTAGTCTGCTTAGCATAACCTAATTGTATTATTATACCTTATTCAGATCTTCTCTGTAATTTCTTTTTGTTTATATTTCTTTTGCTTTTGATTGAGTTGTAGAATGATCTTCCCCTCCCTCTCTCTCCCGTCCACCTTCCTATCTCTCTCTGTATCTCTGTGTCTCTCTACCTCTTATTATCTCTCTCTCTTCTCCCAACTAAAATTATGAGAATTACCCACTGGTATGCTAAATAAACTTCCTTTTATAATTATGTATGAGAGACATGAAATATCTCTCCCTTATTTGAACCTAAATTTAGAAAATACTAACCACAATTTGACAACTTAACGTCCCCAGCTAATAATGGGCTTTAAAATAATAATTAAAAACAACAACAACAACAAACTAAGCCTGTGCTATGTTGTTCACCTCCGTTGCATTTCTACCAACATTATCCTCTTGCAAGGAAACCCAGGATATAACACCACCTTCATATCTAAAGGTTTGAAAGAAAAATCTGGGGTCAGAAATCACTATTTGGCAATAAATTAAAGGATACAAGTTGCAGTCCTGTGTTCAAAGCCTCTGATCCAGGGCAAAGTGAAAGCAGTTGTCCACAACCAACAGTCTTTTTCCAGAACTGAACCCGACTGAAAATGTTCCAGAACAGATTTTGAGCAAATCTCTTTGAGGAGTCAGTCCTCCAAAGAGTTCCCAAAGGGCTATTAATAAGTCTAAAACAGTGGATTCAGTTCCCTCTCTGTCCGGCTGCAATTCTTCCACTGGATATCATCTAGATTTAAGGGGGGAGGGAGTGAATCTGACTCTTACAGCCTGTTATTTTGAATATTAATTGTTCTGAGTTTATGCAGCATGGACTCTTACCTAGCAAGTCTCAAAACAAGAAGGAATAAGGTCACAGCCTTGGGCATCTACAATAACATGGGGTCTTATCCAATGTGTGACTGAATTTTTCCAACTACTATGTATATTGTGTGAGGAAGAGAAGAATGAGCCATGAAAAAAATGAAGTATTTTTCTATGATTTCATACACTTAACTTTACCAATGGGTAAAAAAGTTAGCTGAGATGAAAAAGAAGCAGGAGTAGAGCTAACCCCTGAGCTGCTATGAAGGGGGCTCATTGTTGGTGGAAATGATAGAAACTAAATAACAATAACAATGACAACAACACATTTTTACTGAGCCCTTACTCTGTATCTGCATTGTTTTCAATGGATACAGGTAAACAAAGACATTCATGTATCCTCAAGGAGCCCCTACAATCTAAAAGACTAGACTCTCCCCAGAATAACCAGTTTGTTCTTCCTTATGACTGTATTCCTAGGACAATTAAAACTCTTATTGTTATCTATTATTATCCATAGGTTTATAATGAATAACTCATCAGCTGAAATGTGAGGTCTTTGAGGGCAGTTCTTATCACTTATATATCCATTACACCAAGAAAAGATAGTGGACACTGACTGAAAAGAGTTTGAATAAATTTTAAAAATGACAAATTTAAAAGGACAAGTATGGACTACACAAAACAATAAAAAATGGATCAGGTTGAAAGCTTCTTTTTTTTAATTAAAGTTTATTGGAGTGACAATTATTAGAAAAGTTACACAGACTTCAAGTGTACAATTCTGTAATACATCATCCATATATCACATTGTATGTTCACCACCCAGAGTCATTTCTCTTTCCATCACCACATATTTGATCCCCTTTACCCTCATCTACCACCCTCCTTCTGCCTTACCCTCTGGTAACCACTATTTATTGTCTGTGTCTACAAGTTTTGTTTCTTAATTTGTTTTTTTTTTCTTTTTTTGCTGTTTTCCATTTTATATACCACATATCAGTGAAATCATGTGGTTCTCGACTTTTTCAGTCTGACTTATTTCGTTTAGTATTATAATCTCGAGATCCATCCGTGTTGTTGCAAATGGCACTATTTCATCTTTCCTGATGGCAGGATAGTATTCCATTATGAATATATACCACATCTTCTTTATCCAATCATCTCTGAAAGGACATTTTTGTTGTTTTCTTGTCGTGGCCACCATAAATAAATCTGCAATGAACATAGGGATACATATATCTTTATGGATAAATGTTTTCAGATTTTTGGGGTAGATACCCAGGAGAGGGATTACTGGGTCGTACGGTAATTCTATTTTAAATTTTTTGAGGAATCTCCACACTGCCTTCCATAGCAGCTGTACCAGTTTGCATTCCCTTTTCTCCACAGCCTCTCCGACATTTGTTATTATTTGTCTTGTTGATGATAGCCATTCTAACTGGTGTGAAGTGATATATATCTCATTGTGGTTTTTAGTTGCATTTCTCTGATGATTAGTGCTGTTGAGCAGTTTTTATGTCTATTGGCATCTGTATGTCCTCTTTGGAGAAATGTCTATTCAATTCCTCTGCCCATTTTTAATTGGATTCTTTGTTTTGTTGTTGTTGAGTTGTATGAGTTCCTTCTGTATTTTGGATATTAGCCCTTTATCAGAGGCGTTGTTTGTAAACATCTTCTCTGATTCAGTTGGTTGCCTCTTTATTTCATTGATGGTTTCTCTTGCTGTGCAGAAGTTTTTTAGGTCTTACTCAAACTCTTCCAAAAAATTGAAGAAAAGAAAATACTCCCTAACTCATTTTATGAGGCAAACATTACCCTGATATCAAAACCTGGTAAGTATAAAACACACACACACACACACACACACACAATTACAGACCAATATCTCTAATGAATACAGATGTAAAAATCCTAAACAAAATTCTAGCAAATCAAATGCAACAATGCATTAAAAAATTATATATTACAACCAAGTGGTGTTCATCCCAGGGGCACAAGATCGTTCAACAAATGCAAATCAATCAATGTGATACACCACATAAACAAAATAAAGGACAAAAATCATATGATTATATCAATAGATGCAGAAAAAGCGTTTGACAAGATACAACATTTATTTATGATTAAAACACTTAATAAAATGGGTATAGAAGGAAAATACCTTAATGTAATAAATGTCATATATGACACACCCTCAGCTAATATCATAATTAATGGTGAAAAACTGAAGCCCTTTGCTCTATGTTCAGTAACACAACAGGGCTGTCTCTTAGCACCTCTGTTTTTCAACATAGTATTGGAAATCCTAGCCAGAGCAATCATGCAAGAGAAGCGAATAAGTGGCATTCAAATAGGGAATGAAGAAGTTAAATTGTCATTTTCTACAGATAACATGATGCTATATATAGAAAACCCTACAGAGTCCACCACAAAGCTATTAGAAACAATAAATGAATACAGTAAAGTTGCCAGCTACAAAATCAATGTACAAAAGTTCATTGCATTCCTATGTACTAACAATGAAACCTCAGAAAAAGAAATTAAAAAAAAAACAATTCCTTTTACAATTGCAACAACAACAACAAATATCTAAGAATAAACTTAACCAAGGATGTGAAAGACCTATACACTGAAAACTATAAGACATTTTTTACAGAAATTGAAGAAGACACAAAGAAATAGAAAGACATTCCACGTTTATAGATTGGAAGAATCAACATAGTAAAAATGGCCATATTATCCAAAGCAATATACAGGTTTAATGCAATCCCCATCAAAATCCCAATGGCATTTTTTAAAGAAATAGAACAAAAAAATAATCAGATTTGTATGGAACCACAAAAGACTCCAAATAGCCAAAGCAATCCTAAGAAAAAAAGAATAATGCTGGAAGTATCACACTCCCTGACTTCAGCTAGTACTACAGGTCAACAACAATCAAAATAGTAAGGTATTGGCAGATAAATAGACACACAGACCAATGCAATAGAATTGAGAACCCAGAAATAAACCCACATAAACATGGACAGATAATTTTCAACAAAGAAGCCAAAAACATACAATGGAGAAAAGGCAGCCTCTTCAATAAATGGTGAGGGGAGAATTAGAAAGCCAAATGCAAAAGAATGAAACTAGACTACTAAGTGTCATCATGTACCAAAATTAACTCAAACTGGATCAAAGACCTAAACATAAGACCTAAAACAATAAACTACATAGAAGAAAACATAGGTACTAAACTTATGGACCTTGGGGTCAAAGAGCATTTTATGAATGTGACCTTAAAGAAAAAGGAAGTAAAAGCTAAAATAAATGAATGGGACTATATCAAATTAAAAAGCTTCTGCTGCACAGCAAAAGGATAAAAGAGATTTGAGCCCTTGTTTAAATGCTGGAAGAATGGACCTAGAAAGAAGAAGAAAAGAATTCATCAAATGGCTCCTTCTAGAAAAACTAATCCAAACATGAAATACAAAGATGAGAACTCATGACGTTGGCCTAACTCTGATTGCCTAACCTGTACCCCAACTGCTCATCGACCAGCAGATGAGGTAGTATTGTTTTGGTTTCCAGCTGTCTGTTGAAGTTGAATTTATGTTTGCAATGAATTCTAAGTACATTTTGAGCAAGTGTGACTTTTTCTACCTTCCCCTAATGTACTTATTTCTTTTTTAATTATTATTATTTTCAGTTACATTGACATTCAATATTATTTTATATTAGTTTCAGATGTACAGCATAGTGACTAGACATTTATATCATTTATGCAATGATTCCCCCCGATTAGTCTAGTAACCCCCTGGCACTGTACATAGTTGCTGCAACATTATTGACTATATTCTCTATGCTATACTTTACATCCCCATGACTGTTTTGTAAGTACCAAATTGTATTTCTTAATACCTTTATCTTTTTCACTGAGCTCTCCAATCCCCCACCCCTTTGGCAACCATCAATTTGTTCTCTGTATCTATGAGTCTGTTTCTGCTTTGTTTGTTCCTTCATTTTGTTCTTTAAATTCCACATATAAGTGAGATGATATGGTATTTGTCTTTCTCTGTCTGACCTATTTTACTTAGCCTAATACCCTCTAGGTTCATGTATGTTGTTGCAAATGGTAAGATTTCATTATTTTTTATGACTGAGTAGTACTCCATTGTATATATGTCACATCTTCTTTATCCAATCATCTATTGATGGGCACTTGGGTTGCTTCCACACCTTAGCTGTTGTAAATAGAGCTCCAATGAACATAGGGATGCATATAGTTTTCAAACTGGTATTTGGAATTTCTTGGGTAAATATCCAGAACTGGAATTGTTGGGTCATAAGGTAGTTCTTTTTTAATTTTTTGAGAAACTTCCAAACCATTTTCCATAGTGGCTGCACTAATTTGCAATCCAACCAAGAGTGTATGAAGGTTCCTTTTTCTCCACATCCTTGCCAACATTGTTGTTTGTTGATCTATTGATGATAGCCATTTTGACAAATGTGAGGTAATATCTCATTGTGATTTAAATTTGCATTTCTCTGATGATTAGTGATGTTAAGCATCTTTTGATATGACTGTTGGCCATGTGTATGTCCTTTTGGGAGAAATGTTTATTCATATCCTCTGTTCGTTTTTTAATTGACTTTTTTATGTTGAGTTGTATGAACTTTGGATATTAACTCCTTATCAGATGTATCATTAACTAATATCTTCTCTTATTCAGTTGGCTGTTTCTTTTTTCATTTTGTTGATAGTTTCCTTTCCTTTCCTTTTTAGTTTGATGTAGTCCCACGTATTTACATTTTATTTTGTTTCCCTTTCCCAAAGAGATAAATTAGAAAAAAATATCACTAAGAGCAGTGTCAGAGAGTTTCCTGTTTATGTTTTCTTCTAAGAGTTTTGTGGTTTGGGATCTTACATTTAAGTCTTTAATCCACTTTCAGTTTATTCTTGCATATGGTGTAAGAATGTGGTTCAGTTTCATTTTTTCTGATGCACTTATTTCTAATGTTACTTTTGAAATGACTTCTTTTGGTTGCTTCTGCAAATCACAAACAATCTCCAACAACTAATTTTAAAAATTTCATCTGGTTCCATGAATAAGCCAGTGCCCAGTGGAGAGCTGATATTGTTCTTGGAAAACTGAACTCTCCTAAAAGAGAAATGCAGCATGAGCCTCCAATTCATCATAACAATGGGCTTCTCTGGGTATAGTTAATATGCTTAGAGAGGAGATATATGGTTTCTGCAAGCCCAAAACTTCTCAATCAGATTTTTAATTCAGAGTTATTCATTTTGAACCACTACACAGCAAGGAGATGAAACACTCCAATTCTGCAACTCTTTTCCAACTTTCCTTATGGTCAACATAGTGCTATCAAATCAACCATTTGACTTCACAGATTAGTTAGTTGTCTCTACCATGGAAAAATTTGATTCAGTCCTACAAACAGTCAAGTCTATTTTTCAAGTCAACCTAAATAAAAATTTAAGTCAATTTGGTCAAAGAAACATTCTGCCAGTCAATTAAATCAAGCAACTACTTCTGTCAATAAGATAATTTAGTCTAACAGCAGGTCAGTTCTGCCTCAAAACTAACTAATTCAGTATAACCATTTATCAGTTCTGTCAATAAACCAATTCATCCAGCCTATCAAACAACCAGATATAAGAAATTATATTCACCCTATTAGATGAGCCATGCCATTGGACAATAATACACAAAAATGCTTAGGGGTGTTGGGAAGCAGGGGGCACTGGGTTCCTAAAAGATTCCACATCTAAAGTAAAAGACTTCTCTTTTTCCTAGTCAGTATTGAATGTGGCTAACCAAAGCAAACACAGAAAACTTGAAATAACATAATTTACAAAATTGCAAATAATAGCTTATTGTTAAGATGATATACTCAAGATAGAGAATTCAAGATTGGAAATCTGAAAAAAACTCAATGAGATGCAAGAAAGCTCAGAGAGGCAGTTTAATGAATTCAGAAATAAAATCAACAAACAAAATGAATAATTTACCAAAGAGATTGAAATTTAAAAAAAGAAATAAATAGAAATTCTGGAATTGAAGAACTCAAAAACAGAGATGAAGAATGAAATAGCAAGCTTAGGAAATAACACTGATGAAATGGAGAAAAGAAATAGTGATACCAAAGATAGAAATCGGGACATGACACAGATAGAAGAAGAGAGAGGACTAAGAGTAAAAATAAATGAAGGAATTCTACAAGATCTATCTGACTCCATCAAAAAGAGCAATATAAGAATAATGGATGTATCAGAAGGAGAAGAGAGAAAGAAGGAAACAAAGAGCCTATTCGAGCAAATAGTAACCAAGAACTTCCCAAACCTGTGAAAAGAACTTGACCTTCAAATCCAAGAAGCATATAGAACATGCAATTATCTCAATGCAAAAAGGCATTCTACAAGGTACATTATATTAAAACTCTCAAAATTTAATGACAGGGAAATAATTCTCAAGGCAGCCAGGGAAAAGAAAACAGTAACCTATAAGGGAAAGCCCATTAGATTATCATCAGATTTTTCAGAAGAAACTCTACAAGCCAAGAAGGAGTGGTTTCAAATATTTAAACTATTGAAAGAGAGAAATTACCAGCCGAGAATAATATATTCTTTAGATATGAAGGACTAATAAAGACATTTTGCAGATATACAAAAGCTGAGATAATGGTCCACCACAAAACTTGCATTACAAGAAATACTGAAGGGGGTTATTCTACCTGAAACAGAAAGACAAAAAGTATACAAAACTATGAGTATGATGACTAACAAACACACAAAAGCAGGAAATTGCAGCCCTTCTTCAGAATAGGGCAATAAACACTTAAATATAACATAAAGGTTAAACGAGGAAAAAAGCCTTAAAAAGAAAAAGAGAAGAAGAAAATAGCTACCCATACTTAGAAATTAAGTCACAGTATAAAAAAGGATAATCTGTGAGAACAAAAATGTAAAAGCTGAGGGGACAAATGTCTGAATTTGCAAATGGGAATGGAGATAAGATGCACGAAGAAAAACAGGACTATTGTATATAAGAAACATTATTTTATATAAACTTCACATATAAAAAAATCCACAACTGAGACACATCACATAAAAAAAAGGAAACAGAAGGAAAAATCATAAAATACCACCACACAAAAATAACAAGGCAAGGAAACAATGGAGACACCGAGCTACCACTAAACAAATGATAAAACGACTGTAGGAAATCTTCATGTATCAATAATCACACTAAATGTAAATGGACTGAACTCACCAATAAAAAGGCATAGAGTAGCACTGAATCAAAAAATGAAACAAAACAAAACAAAACAAAATAAAACAAAATAAAACAAACAAACAAACAAAACCAACCATATGCTGCCTTCAAAAGACATATCTCGTGGGCCGGCTCAGTGGCACGTTGGTTAAGAACTGACTTGGGGGACTTCCGGTAAGATGGGGGAATAGACAGATGCTGTGCCGACTACCTCCCAGGATCACACCAAAATTACAAATAATTTATAAGATTTTCAACCTCGGAAGTTCCCTGGACCCTAGATGAGCAGTACCTCTAAACAAAGGACTTAAAGAGGAGGACACATCAAGTCTGGTAGGAGGGGCGGAGATGAGAGAGGGCAAACCCTGTGAGGGACACCTCAGTGGAGGGGAGGCTTCTCCGGTTGGGGGCGAGACGCTCCGGCCCCACACCGCGCTCACCACCCCAGAGTTACTTTGCTGGTAAGAGGAGTTCTACGATAGCTGGAAGTAGAAAATAGTGAGAACTCTCTTTCCTAAACTAGGTGAGGCTGAAGGCAGCTGGAGAACCAGTGGAGTAGGCAAACCGAATCGCTTGCTGGTGAGCACTCACCTGGTTCTGGGTGGAGGGAGTGGCTTTGTGAGCGGAACACAGGAGCCTGCAGGAAGGACTGAGCTGAGTGCCTTTGGCGCAGGAGCTGGAGGTTTTTGGGACCATTGTTCCCCTGGTGTGGAGCTTCCACATGAGTAGTGCACAAGAGGGCGCCACTTTTTCAGGGCTGGGCCCTCCCACAGAGGCTCGGATCTGGGACTGCATTGGTCTGCTGGAATTGGCGCAAGAGTGCGTGTGTGTGTGCGCGCGTGTGTGCGTGCATGCATGCGTGCACATGTGGCCTTGGATCCCCACCCTCCATACTGCTTGTGCTGCGTAGGCAGGGAAACACCAGGCAAGCATGCTCCGACTAAAACAGACTGCTTATTGAGACCCAGAAGTGCGCAACTCGCCTTAGGTCCCCGATTTCCGCACTGTGCGTGCAGAGTTGCCTGGGTGGCAATGGACTGTTGGGCTGCTCGGTCCGATTTGTGAGCAGCTAATGAGGACAGCCTAACACAGAGAGTTTTCCTGGGAGTGTAGGGCTGCGAGCTGTGCACTTGCATGATTTGGCCAGGGCTTTCCAGGAGAGTTTGTGCGGGCTGGCTGCTGATGCAGGAGTTCATGCTGCTCTGACCTGGTGGGGGCCACTGACCACATCCTATGGTGCCTTGGAGGCCTGCCCTGCCCAACTAGAGCTGTGTTGCCAGGGGCACCCTGAGCCCCTGGTCCCTGGCTCCTACCTCCACAGGCCACAGAGGGTTTTTTGCAGCAGCAGACAGCCCGCAACAACCTGTGAGGATTTTCGGTTGTGAGCACGCTTCCACCACACACAGCAACTAATTGTGGGAAGCTTACTTCAAGTCTAGAGGGAGGTCGGCACATGACGCTCTGAGCCCTTCCCCCCAACAGCTGGTGCAGAGTCGCACAGAATTTCTCTATTGCTGAGCAAGTGGACTGCAGATTAAAACGGGCGGAGAGCCCCCCCCCTTTTTTTTCTTTTTCTTTTTTTTTCCCTTTTTCTCTTTTTTTTCTTTCTTTTTTTTTCTCTTCCTAGGTGATCTAATACATCGAAGCAATCAGAGTGACAGCCAGAATGAAGGAAACAAAGAAACATATCCCAAGTAAAAGATCAGAAGAAACCTCAAGAAATGGAACTAAAACAAACAGAGGTATCCAACCTTTCAGAGACAGAGTTTAGAACACTGAAGATAAGAATGTTTCAGGAACTTAAGGAGGACATAAAGAAGGATACA
>NW_017731471.1:123044-155456 GCF_001890085.2 Hipposideros armiger
CTACAACATTGCCACAGGGACATGAAAGACAGTTCGAGGAATATAATTAATAATGTTGTAAATATTTTGTAGGGTGTCAGATGGTCACATGTCTTGCTAGGGAGACTGCATCATCGATTGGGTAGAGGCTTGATCACTCACTGTACACCTGAAACTGATGTTGTATAATACTGTATGTCAACTATAATTGAATATATATAGTCATGGGACGTGGAGTATAGTGTGGGAGTGGAGTCAAGGTATTTGTAATAGATATGTATGATATTGGGGGGAAATGGGGCGGCAGATTGGGGTAAGGGGGTTTTCACTTCGAGGGGTAAAAAGTATATCTATTGCACTGTGTTATACAGCTGAAACTAATTCTAAAAAATGTGTATTTCATCATTAAAAGAAAGAAAAAGACTATACAAGAATACTATCATAACTACATAAATACGTAACTAAAATAGTTGCGGAATATAATTCTGATGTATAATATTGTATGTCAAGGGAATTGTAATAGATATGTATGATATTGGGGGGAAGTGGGGTGGTGCATTGGGGGAGGGGGGTTGTCACCTCGAGGGTAAAAAATATAACTATTGCACTGTGTTGTACTGCTGAAACTAATTCCAAAAAATGTGTATTTCACAATAAAAAATAATTTTAAAAATTAAAAAATAAATTTTTTTTAATGCTATAAAAAGAACCGGCTTGGGACACCAGAGGGCCCTGGTTCGGATCCCACATATGAGGGCCAGTGACACTGTCCTCTATAGCTAAGATGCTGAACAACAACTCAACCTGGAGCTGGGCTGCTTTGAGTCGCCGGTGACAGCGTAGGCTGCAGTCCCTGCTGCAGTGGTTTGCCATGGGCTACCATGTGAAGCCAGCAGCCAGCGTGAGTCGCTGTCCCGAAGCCGGTGACTGATCTGCCTCACCCGGAAAGAATGCAATGATGGTGCAACTTGGGCCAGTGAAGCAACATCCTCCACAACTAGACTGAAGGACAAAAATGACAGCAACTTGTCTGTTCCCCTTCCTCCTTGCCCAGCGCTGTTCCTATCCCCCAGTTCCCCAATAAAAATCATAAAAAAAGAAAAGAGATATATCTCTGCTGGGAAAACAAGTGTGGACTAAATGTGAAAGGTGGAAAACTTTACTCCAGACAAATGGCATTCAGAGAAAAGTGGGTGTAGCAATCCTTACATCTGACGAAACAGACTTCAAGATACAAAAGGTAACAAGAGACAAAGATGGACCTTTCATGATGATAATGGGGCAAATACAACAATAAAATATAGCACTTATCAATATATATGTCCCCAATCAGGGAGTACCAGCATATATAAAGCAAGTATTAACAGAACTAAAGGGAAAAATTGACCAAAACACAAATACAGTAGGGGACCTAAATATGTCATTGACAGCTATGGATAGATCATCCAAACAGAAAAACAGTAAGGAAATATCAGCCTTAAATGATACATTAGATGAAATGGACATAATTGATATTTGTAGAGCACTTCATCTTAGAACATCAGACTATACATTCTTTTCTAGTGTACATGGTATATTCTCAAAGATAGACCATATGTTGGGATATAAAACTGGCCTCAGCTAATTTAAGAAGATTGAAATTATACCAACCATATTCTCTGATAACAAGGCTTTGAAATTGGATATCAAGTGTGAAATCAAAGCAGGAAAAAACACAAATATGTGGAGATTAAACAACATGCTATTGAAGAATGACTAAGTGAAAGAAGAAATAAAAAGAAAGATCAAAAGATACATAGAAACAAATGAGAATGAAAATACAGTGTATCAAAATTATTGGGATGCAGCAAAAGCAGTAATAATAAGGAAATTTATATCAATACAGGTCTAGCTCAAGAAACAAGAAAAATCTCAAATAAACAACCTATCATTATACCTTAAAGAACTAGAAAAAGAAGAAAAAATGAAACCCAAAATCAGCAGAAGGAAGAAACTAATAAAAATCAAAGAGCTAAATATAGTAAAGAACAAAAAGAAAATAGAAAAAAATAATGCATCAAAGAGCTGGTTCTTTGAAAAGATCAATAAAATTGACAAGCCCCTGACTAGAATAACTAAGGGGAAAAAAAGAAAAAAAAATAAATACAATCAGAAATGAAAGAGGAGAAGTTACAACAGGTACCACAGAAAAACAAAGAACCAAACAAGAATACTATAAAAGACTATATGCCATGAAATTCAGTAACCTAGAAAAAAACGGAGAAGTTCTTAGAAATATATAACCTTTCTAGACTAACCTATGAAGAACTGAAAAAACTAAATAGGCCAATTAACAGTAACTGAACAATCATCAAAAGCCTCCCAAAAAACAAAAGTCCAGGACCAGATGGCTTCACTAATGAATTCTACCAAACATTCAAGGATGATTTAATAGTTGTTCTTCTCAATCTCCAAAAAAATGGAAGAATTGGAAATACTTCCTAACTCATTATATATGCCATCATTGCCCTGATACGAAAACCTGGCAAGGAAAACACAAAAGCAAATTACAGACCAATATCTCTGATGAATACAGATGCAAAAATCTTAAACAAAATACTAGCAAACTGAATACAACAATACATTGAAGCGATTATACAACTCGATCAAGTGGAATTCATTCCAGGGGAACACGGATGGTTCAACATATACAAATAGATCAATGTGATACACAACATAAACAAAATAAAAAATAAAAATTGTATGATTATATAAATAGACACAGAAAAACATTTGACAAGCTGCAACATCCACTTATGATTAAAACACATAATAAAATGGGTATAGAAGGAAGTACCTCAATATAATAAAGGCTATATATAACAAACCCTCAGCTAACATCACTTAATGATGAAACACTAAAAGCTTTTCCTCTAAGATCAGAATCAAGACAAGGATACCCCCATTACCACTGTTATTCAACATAGTATTGGGAGTGATAGCCAGAGCAATCAGGCAAAAGGAAAAAATTAAAGAGCACCCAAATTGGGAATGAATAAGTAAAATTGTCACCTTTTGCAGATGACATGATTTTTTATATAGAAAACCCTAAAGACTCCACCAAAAACTATGAGAAACAATAAACAAGTCAGTAAAGTTGCAGGATACAAAATCAATGACAAAAATCCAGAGGATTCCTATGTAGTAACAATGAAATTTCCGAAAAAAAATCGTTTTGCAATTGCAATAAAAAATATAAAATACTTAGGAATAAACTTAACAAAGGATGTGAAGGACCTATACACAGAAAACTAAGAGACATTATTAAAAGAAATGAAGAAGACACAAAGATATGAAAAAGCATTCCATGCTCATGGACTGGAAGAATCAAAATAGTTAAAATAGCCTTAGTACACAAAGCAATATACATATTTAATGTAATCCACATCAAAATCCCAATGGCATTTTTTTAAATAAATAGAATAAAAATTATCAGATTTGTTTGGAATCACAAAAGACCCTGAATAGCCAAAGCAATCCTGAGAAAAAAGAACAAAGACGGTACCACACTACAGGATTTCAAATTATACTAGAGTAACAATAATGAAAACAGCATGGTATTGGCATATAAACAGACATACAGACCAATGGAATAGAATTGAGAATCCAGAAATAAACTCACATATTTATGGATAAATCATTTTCAACAGTGGAGCCAAAAGCATACAATGGAGAAAAGAGATTTTCAATAAATGGTACTGGGAAAATTGGAAGCCATGTGCAAAAGAATGAAAATAGATTGCTATCTGTCACTATATACCAAAATTAACTCAAAATCAAAGACCTAAATAGAAGACCTGAAACAATAAATTGCATAGAAGAAAACATAAGTACTAAACATCTTGACCTTGGTCTTAGAGAGGATTTTAGAAATCTGACTTCAAAGCGAGGGAAGAAAAAGCAAAACTAAATGAATGGGACTATATCAAATTAAAAAGCTTCTGCATAGCAAAAGAAACTTAACAAAACAAAGAGACCACCAACAAAATGGGAGAATGTATTTGCAAACAATACCTCTGATAAGGGGCGAATATCCAAAATATATAAAAAACTTGGACAACTTAACAACAACAGAAAACAAACAATCCAATTTAAAAAAGGGCAAAAAACCTGAATGGACACTTCTCCCAAGAAGACTTACAAATGGCCAACAGATATATGAAAAAATGCTCAACTTCACTAGCTTATTAGGGAAAGGCAAATCAAAACCACAATGAGATACCTCCTCACACTTGTTAGAATGGTATTGTCAACAAGACAAGTGATGATAAGTGTTGGAGATGTGGAGAAAAAGAAACCCTCATACACTGATGATGGGAATATAAATTGATACAGTCACTATGGAACACAATATGGGGGTTCCTCAAAAATTTAAGAATAGAATTACCACATGATTCAGCAATCCCTCTTCTGGTATCTACCAAAAAAGTCTGAAAACATTTATCAATAAAAATATATGTATCCCTGTGTTCATTGCAGCATTATTCACAGTGGCCAAGACATGGAAACAACCAAAGTGTCCTTCAACAGATGATTGAATAAAGATATCGTACCTATATACAATGCAATGTTACTTGGCCATAAGAAAAGATGAAATACTGTCACTTGCAACAGCATGGTTGGATTTTGAGATTACCATGCTAAGCAAAATAAGTCAGACAAAAAATGTCGAGAACCATATGATTTCACTCATATGTGGGATATAAAGCTGAAAGTAACAAACGAACAAGACAATCAAACACTCATAGACAATAGTTTAGTTACCATAAGGTAAGGGAGAAGGGGGGAAGTAGAAGAGGGTAAATGGGGTCAAATATATGATGACAGAAGATTTGACTTTGGGTGGTGAATACACATGTAACATGCAGATGATGTATTATAGAATTATACACTTGAAACCTATATAATGCTATTAAACAGTCAATCCAATAAATTTAATTTAAAAAAATGCATTTAGTAAGAAACTTAACACATAGGAGTATTGAACCAAAATTTACAGAAGCTTAGGCCTGCTCAGTGGTAATTTATATTCTAAAGATGAACCAAATACTTGTTTATAGGAAATATATACAACCAAATCAAAACATTAAACCCAAGATGTGAACAAGCATTAAGACATGTGCATCCAATTCAAAGATAAATGTACCCTAGCAGTAAAAACAACAGCAGTAAGAAAGTTTTTCTGTTCAAATAATGTGATATAAAGTGAGGCTTCACGTCTCCCCTCAGTAATTCCAGAAGACTTTATAAAGCTGGAAACCCATGTTCACTTAATAATCTGATCCTCTTACACATGAACTTATCCTTCCTCCCATCACATATCCACCACATGTCTATGTGCTACAGATCCTGAACTATTTCTAAATTATCTAGAATACACCTTTTATTTTCTTCTAGCCCCTCCCTTACCCCAGTATATTATGATTTCCAGTTAAGATTTAAATGATAAGTTTTAACATTATTGGAAGATCCAAGGTGGAGTAGACAAACACTGTACCTGCTTCCTTTCATGAACAAATTAAAAGTACAACTAAATTATAGGACAATTAACCTGGAGAACCATCTGAAGTCTGGCTGACCAGAAGTTTTATAACTAAGGATATAAAGAAGAAGCCATGCTGAGACTGCTAGGAAGGATGGAGAAGTGGAACTGGCTAACCCCAAACCTCGGTGTGGCAGTTGAGAACTGGGAGGGACAGCTCAGCCATTGAGGTTCCCCCCAGAGGTGTGAGGGACTCCAGCCCAACACCAGCTTCCCCAGCCCAGAGTACAGGTGCTGGGGAGAGAAGCCCTTATAACATCTATCTGTGAAAAACAGTAGAGATTCTGACCATCTGAATGGGATGGAAGGTGGCGGGAAACCCAGGTGTCCTCTTAAAAAGCCTGTGTCCAGACTCTATCAATTCCAGGCACTGACCTTGGGCTCCAGCACAGGGATAGTAACTCCAGGGGTGTCAGAGACACACAGGGGACAGACTGAGTTCTGCAGCTTCAGGATAAGGACTGGGAGACAGTTGGCATTTTCCCTGTGAGGGGTCTTTCTCCCATGCAGCCAGCAGTCTGGTGTCATCTTTCCTGTGTTGAGCCCTCCCCCTATGCTGATGGCCAAATCTGAATCAGACTAGTCTAATGCAGAGGTCGGCAAACTGCGGCTCGCAAGCCCCGTGCGGCTCTTTCAGGAAGTGCAAGCTCATTGCTCACACTGATTAAAACCAATGAGAGCAATTTTTTGTGTGAATTTTTCTTATTTTAATAAAGATATAATTAATACTATTACTTGTTATAATATTACTTTAAATATTCCTTATTTATAAAAATATATTTATGACTCTTGAATAATTTTTAAATTGTTGTGAGGGACAGGATTGGCTCTTCCACATCAAAAGTTTGCTGACCCCTGGTCTAATGAGATTCACTGCTACAATCTGCTGACTCACTGGGAACCCCACTCCACCCAACTCCCCCAACTCCAGAGTCACTTTCTCTAAAAGCAGCCAGCCTCGCCCACATTGCTCTCTTTCTTGGAAAACTATCAAAATCCAACAGACCCCAAACTGGTGGCGACTGACCTCAGTGTGCTCTGAGATTTTTGCTCAGTAGCTTCAGGGTCAACAGTGGCACCAAACTAGAATTTACATTAATTTGGTGGCGACAATTTGTCCCACTCTAGTGACTCCCTGAGATGCTGCATCAGCCAACTTCCATACCGCACAAGGGTTTAACAGTGGCTGAACCTTAAGGGAGCTGGAAGGTGGAGGCAGGTGTCATGGAGTCCTGGCATTTTGCAGGGCTACCCCAAGTCTAGTCCTGGTGGCACACATCCTTGGTTTACAGTGTGGCCTCTCCTACATGCCTCCAGGGTTAGCACAGGCAGCGAAAAACTACAGATTGCTTTTTAGCACATAACAGGTAGTCACCCACCACAGGCAGTGGGTGACCTGGGCTTGCACTGGAGCCCCTCGCAAAGAGTCCTCAAAAGCAACATACTTGAAAGTTGGCTTCAGATCACAGCAGAGCACCACCCAATTAGTCCCACAAGTGGAACACCCAAAGGTGGTTTCAACAAGCATGAAAACCCACTGGGGTAAATCCCACTCAGTTGGATTAGCCCCCTGCACAGCAGCCCATAAGTTGTGGACAAGGCCAAACCCCACAGCCAATCAGCCTGAGGGTCAATTTCACACACTAATGTGCCAATAGCAATCTAGGTTCAACTATAACAGGAGGGCACACACAACCCATACAAAGGACACTCCTGGAGCACCTGGTGCCAGTGACCAGGGAGACTGCCACTGGGTGCAAGAGGACACCTACTACATAAGACCACCCAGCCAAGACTGGGAGACATAGCAGATATACCTAATACAGAGAAACAAACACATAGAGGCAGCCAAAATGAGAAAACAAAGAAATAATTCCCAAATAAAAGAACAGGAGAAAAAGAGCTAAATGAAATGGAGGCAATCAACCTAACAGATACAGAATTCAAAACAATGGTTATAAGGATGCTCAAGGAACTTAGTGAGAACTTTAACAGACAGCAAGCATAAAAAAGACATCGAAACCATAAAAAAGAACCAGTCAGAAGTGAAGTCTACAATAAGTGAAATGAAGAATGCACCAGAAGGAATCACCAGCAGACTAGTTGAAGCAGAGGATTGAATCAGTGATTTGGAAGACAAGTTAGCAGAAAACACCTAATCAGAACAACAAAAAGAAAAAAGAATTTAAAAATAGAGGATACTTTAGAGACCTTGGGACAATATCAAGCATAACAACATTCACATCATAGGGGAACCAGAAGGAGAAGAGTGAAAGCAAGAGATTGAGAATATAATTGAAGAAATGATGACTGAAAACTTTCCTAACCTGGCAAAGGAAATAGACATACAAGACCAAGAAGCATAGAGAATCCCAAACAAGATGAATCCAAACAGGCCTACACCAAGACACATTTTAATTAGAATGGCAAAGGTTAAAAACAAAAAGAGAATCCTAAAAGCTTCAAGAGAAAAGCAACTAGTAACTACTAAGGGAGTTCCCATGAGATTGTCAGCTGATTTCTCAAGAGAAACTTTGCAAGCCAGAGCTGATCAGTGCAAAATATTCAATGTGATGAAAAGTAAGGACTTACAACCAAGATTACTCTACCTAGCAAAACTATCATTTAGAATTAAAGGACAGGTAAAGAGCTTCCCAGACAAGAAAAAGTTACACGAGTTCATCACCTCAAACCAGTATTACAAGGAATCTTGGAAGGACTTCTTTAAGATGGAGAAGAAAAAAGGATCAAAATTATGAATAATAAAATGGCAATAGCTACATATCTATGAACAATTACTCTCACGGTAAATGGATTAAATGCTGCATTCAAAAGATATAGGGTGGCTGAATTGATAAGAAAACAAAACCTTACATATGCTACCTACAAAAGACTCATTTCAGATTGAAAGACATACAGAGACAGAAAGTAAAGGGATGGAAAAAGATATTTCATTAAAATGGAAATAAAAAAAAATAAGCTGGAGTAGCAATACTTACACCAGAAAAAATGACTTTAAAGCAAAGGCTATAACAAGAGACAAAGAAACACCCAGTAAAGCAACTTATGGGTATTTATCTGAAGAAACCCAAATGCTGTTTGAAGAGATGTGTGCACTCATATGTTCATTGCAGCATTGTTTATTATGGCCAAGATATGGTGGCAGCTTGTATGTCTGTCCATGAACAACGGGTAAAGAGGAAGTGGTACATATTTACAATAGAATATTGCTTGGCCAGGGAAGGAAATGGGTTCTTGCCATATGTGGCAGCTGGAGAGAATTGTGCTGAGTGGAGTATATCAGACAGAGAAAGACACATGCAATGAGATTTCATTTATATGTGGAATCTAAAGAACAAAATCAACAAACAAACCAGAAACAAACTCATAGATACAGAGAACATTTTGATGGTTGCCAAATGGGAGTGGGGTTGGGGATGATTGAAAAGGGGAAGGGATTAAGAAGTACAAATTGGTTGTTACACAGTAATCAAGGGTATGTAGGGTACAGCATAAGGAATATTCTCAATAATATTGTAATAACTACGTATGGTGTCAGATGGGTTCTAGGTTTGTTAGGGTGACAGATGGGAGAGGTTTGGGGTACAGTATAAAAGGTGAAGGGAGTAAGAAGTTCAAACTGATAGGTAAAAATAATCATGAAGATTTAAAGTAATATAGTAATACACATTTATAGACAATACAGTCAATAATATGGTAATATCTATGTATAGTGCTAGGTGAGTACTAGACTATTCAGGGGGATCATTTCTTAAATTATACAAATGCTGTACAACTGAAATTAATATAAAATAATATTGAATGTCAACTATAATTGAAAAATTAGAAAAAGGGGGAAGTGAAGGGGAATAAGAGGTTCAAATCTCCAGGTATAAAACAAATAAGTCATGGGGATGTAAGATACAGCATAGGGAATATAGTAAAAAATATTGTGATAGCATGGTATAGTGTCAGACAGTTGCTGGACTTATCATGGTGATCATTTCTTTAGGTATATAAATGTTGAGTAAGTATGGTGTACACCTGAAACTAAGATAATGTATGTTGACAATATTTTGTAAATTTTTAAATAAATTAAAATAAATAAATACGATTTAACATTAAAAGCCTTCATTTCAGGGCACATATAGTCACCAAAAATATGTTCTTTAGTAGCTGTGAGGAAATCCCTGTATTTCCAAAGTGTTTTTTCCTAACGCTTAAAGGAGAAAAATGACATATTCTTTAAAAAGACGCAGGGGTTGGGACTATGGAGTCTTCCTTGTGCAATTTTCTTTTCTTTTCCTATTCTAAAACAAAATAGTAGAAGAAATAAGAAAAATATAGAAGTCCAATCTGTATTAAGCTCCTGCTATGCCAGACTCTAAGCTTTTTGAAACCAGAAACTGTATTTTCATCTTAAGGTGCCCTGCACCAGAATGTTTGGACACAATATACATTTAACATGTATTTGATGACTTAAATGAATTAATGAAAGACACTTTCTAGTCAGCTATGATGACTAAGGCATGGCTCATGCTCTCAAAGAGCTCATAATATAATAAGAATTAGTTGTGTACATAGTTTACTGAAGTACAAAATAAGTGTTAAAACGCAAGTACAGAATAAGGACTATGGGAGTAGAAGGAGAGTAGTTAATTTTGTCTGAGGGCATCTGGGAAAGCCCCATAAAAGTGGCAGCACTTCAGCTGAGTATCAATTCATATTTTTGTGTAGCATTTTGACACCAGGAACTTTTTGACCTAGATATATTACAATATACATATATATTGTGTGTATATATATATATATATACACACATACATACACATACATATATATGTTTTTTTCTAAATATAAATTTGATGCACTCATCAATTTTTTTCAATAAAGAAATTAATAAAGAAGGAAGTAAAATACCCTACTAATGAGGATTAAAGTTAGGTAGAGATGTGTGCCCTACATATCAACTGATAAGTTTAAAACAATAATAACCATTCCTAGTTGGAATAGTTTCGTCAAAATGACCAGGTCAAAATGTCTTGCTTTAGATTTTTGACAGTAGTTGATCGTGGATGACTTGGAAAAAATGGAAGGCCAGAATAAAAGAGACTGATTGGTAGTGATATCTAAGAACATTACCAGGCTAAGAGAAACTATGTCATCAAATAAGACTCTACTAATGCCACCAATTTACAGAGAGATGCATATGACTTTATAAAATGGAAAAGTGGGGCTGTTTTAATACTCCATGTTTGTAAGAGACAACTTAAAGCAATGAAGCCAGGGTGAAATTAAATTGTGACATTAAAAATAGATAAGAAAAAATTTTAAATGTATATGTGTATGTATTTCTGTAAATCTTACCCTACATTATGTACTATGGCATATTTAAGGAAGAAAAATATTCATGTTTATGCTTTATCTTACCCAAAGAATAATATGCTTAATGATCTCCACACTCAACTGTTCTGAAAGAGAGCATGTCTAGCCAGTGGGTCTACATGGAGAATACATAAGATTCTACCATTCCTATCACCCAATACCTAAATAACAGGAAAAACTAACGAGGGGCCAAGCCTGTAATTCTGAATCTATGTAGTAGTGGTTCTTATTTTTTGATGGATTTCAGATCCTTAGAGAATCTAATCAAAACAACGAACTCCAGCAAAATTAACATATGCATACACACATGAATTTTTGCATATATTTCTGGGGGATCATAGACTTGAAATTAAAGGCCTCTCTGTCTTGGTTACTTTTGGCCCTGAGCCTGGTGCTTCCTTTCCTGGCTAAAGATATAACATTCTTACCTGGATGCTAGTGGGGTCACCTTCCAAATACATTCTACTTGCTTTCTCTGTGCCTCAGGCACTAAGCTGATCAAGTGTGGGTAATGACACAGTTCAACTTCACTTGGGGTCCTTGGGAAACTGGCATGTTGCCACAATTGGTAACTGTCTTGGAGGCTAATGTGCCAACACATGTATAACAATAACATAGTAAAAATAACAGAACAGGAACTCCCCAAACTTTTTTTTTTTTTACCCAGCACATTGACAGGCGTGCAAAACCCGAATGGAAGTGTAATTTTTTTTGCCTTCTTTATACATTAATTTTTCTTCCTGATTTCAATTAGTCAAACTTGAATGGAGACATTACAGACAGCTCAACCCCACCTCAGAGCTGTGCAGACAGCGCTTGCTGCCAAGCTGTCTATCACCAAGACAACTAGGCCAATGTGCTTTGCTCTGGGTAAATACCTCATCAGGGCCAGTTGCAGAAGGAGCCTCTTTGCTATGACCTCCCATCAGACCAAAATCCTTACTTTTAGAAATCCGAAATATATTCAAAAGTAGATAGAGTATAAATAATCATTAATATTTTACAGTAGTTCTTTATGCTGATTAATAGGAGGCTTATTTCCAGAAATAGTCTCTCATGAAGTCAGGTTGATCTGAGGGATCTAGAAAAGCTCTCTCCTGCCCAGTAAGTCTGAAGTTCTTCTAAAAAAAATTATTATTTTTTTCCTTTTCATTAATCATAACTTTCTTCCAACAACTTCTTCTAAACCACAAATTCCTCTGAAGTGGTCATTGGTAATATAGAAATTTTCTCTCTCCAGTCTCTTATTTTTAAAACATTTTGAATAAGAAGAGATGATAAAAGGGTTAACTCTGAACACAGTGACATTCAGCAAAGTGATAGTTTTGATAAGTTCAATACATGTAAATGAGTCAAAAACAGAAAAACTCTACTTCCAGCATATTCAGTTTTTTAAAAATCTCAGCCAAAAAAAAAGTTGAATCCTTGGTCCTTAGGGACCTAAGATAGGTGCCAAATCATTGTACTCCTTCCATCCAGTCTCCATTACCACTGATCCAACCTCAGGAGCTTTCTGAGCAGCCCCTCACAGCTTTTATTACTTGTTGGTCTCCTTGGCGGCAGGTGTCTGCTAATCAAAGGCTTAAGAAGGTGTGGGGTTTAGAAGTCAGCCCTGACTGGAAGGAAAACTTTCCATTCAGCCTTGGGCAACAATATTGGAGCTTTCTTTGAATGTTGTAATCAACTCTGTGCCAAGTGGGGCCCAACCCCCCTTACACAGCACCAGGAATCCAAAGAAAGAAGTGTTTTCAATTCTCTTCAGAACGTCTGATCTCCCACACTGCAGACCAAATAAAAACAGTCTGGGCCAACTCTGCCTCCTTCTACCCCCATCTACTGTGGAATCTGCCTGGGAGAAATTCAGGAAACTTGGCCTCAGGCCAGCACTGGTCTTCTGTATATGCAGAAAAATCCCTCACCTTCCCTCTAGCAACTGTCCTGGACATCAAAGAAAGAGGCCCCACCTCAGATATGCCATGGAGAGGGGTGATAGTTGGAGTCACAGCAGGACCTAAGATAATGTAGCTAGAATATCAAGGCCTAAAACGTTCTAACACCTGAGTTCGTATTTTCTGTGTGCTTACTACTTCGTTAGTTATAATTTTTCTTATTAAGTAGGCTGGGAGGAAAAGTTAAAAGAGTTGCTTGGGAATTAAAATGACTCAGGATTGAATCTCAGCACCAATGCTTACTAACTGTAACATTAGACAACTTATTTTACAGACTAAGGCTCTCATGCCAGTTCTCACACTGACTAGCTCTATGACCTTGGCCAAATCCCTACCCCAACCTTAGTCTCCCCATCATAAAATGAGGAGGTTGCTCTAGATCTCTAAGGGCCTCTTTAAGTCCAACAGGGTAAATTATTTCTGGGGTCCTGAATTTAGAAAACAGCCAAGTGGGATTAGACACTTGGAAATTATTGTTCACCCTATCTCCAACCTCAACAGGCTTTGGCCATAGCTCTCCAAGCCATTTGGGGTGGGAGCTTATAGGCCTAGGAATGGGAAGGAGGAGTAGGGAACACAAGGCCAAGTTCACAACAAACCTCCAGGTGGCCATGCTCAAAGTAAGAGCAGTTTGAAACTACAAGTTTCCAGGCCAGAAACACCAGTTTATAAGCTGATAATAAGGTAATATCAACTTTTCCCTAAGAATTTCACCAAGGAAACCTTGTCAGGTGGTTGAGAGGGACCCTGGAGAATATGGCTCAAAATCACCATAGCCTAGGCTCAGACCGAGGCTACAGCTAATGCATACCAAGCATGTTAAGGGAAAATCAAGTCGTTCAGTGGAGGAGAACAAGGGAACATGAGGCTGGGAAAGTTCTTGGGGACAAAACTATAGAAGGAAACACCTCTAAGCACCCAAAAAAATGATACAAAGACAGAAAACCCTTTTGTGCTGCAGGTGTTATCAAGTATGTGCTAGACAAGATCATGCCAATGGCCTGGATAAACCACAGACAAATATTGGAATGAGGACTCTTGGAAACTAAAACTCCTTTAAGGACCTAAATGAACAAAAGAGTAAAAGGCTAATCTTGAAATTTCAGATACTGTCATAGATTGTTAGGGAAAACAGTTGGGAGAGTGGAATGTGATAGTGATATTGTAGAGAATTCCATAGAATTCTTTTTTCTGCTGTTAAGATGGAATCATCACCACTGAAAGCTGTTGGGGGTAGAAATATGAGGGAGAATATAATGGAATTCTAAGCAATATGATGCCTACAGTAAAAATACAAGCTATTTCCACACTCAAAATATTTTAGTCTGAACTTATTAAAATAAAACTAAAGAAATAAATCTAAAATAAAACTAAATGTAAAAAAAAGGCTTAACTCAAACTTATGTTTTTATATTCATTATACTAAATAAATAGATTTTAGCGAATTCTCCCTTTTTAACTATTTGGTTGGTACTGTATAGATGCAGCAGCATTTAATATGCTTTCAATTGTGTCAGTCCTCAGGACCCTGGGGGTCTGAAATCTCAGCCAATTTTGCAATTTAATCCAAAACCCAAAGCAGTTCAGATTCCAAGTAACCTGTTACCCTCTGCTAGCAAAACATCACTCGTGGTTTGAAAAATACCATTTTTAATAACCTCTTTTCAGTTTCCTGGCAGGCCCCCAGCTTCACTTCAAAGTTGATTTTCCCCAGTGAGAGTACAGCTGGAAGAATCCAGAAGTGCACTGTGCCACGCTCCCACTACGATTCCAGGCTGTGAAGGCCCAGCTCTAGGGCAATGCAGAAGGCTAGGGCAGGAAGGCGGGCATGGGGAGGAACGGGCTGTGGATCACAGAAAAATAGCCTCAGTTCAGGCCTTCCCAGAGACAAAACAATGCACCACCTTCAACAGTGAACAACTGGAGAAATTGAATCCAAATTGAATTTGGGATTATATCATTTTGGCTTATTTTTAAACAAATTTGATTAAAAGAAACCACTATCATTTGAATTACCTCTTCGGTGCCATGTTTGTTTGTTTGTTTGTTTGTTTTTTCAGGGACCTACTTTTCATATGTCACACACACAGATGCCAAGAAAACTATAAAGAGAGGGCACTGGAGGCAATATGGAGGCAAGGAAACAGAACTTGGTCTTTGGAAACTTAGGGTCTCTTAAGACAAGTGCAGACTGAACTCTCCTTAAACTCCAAGACAGTAGCCTTGAAGTTCTGAATTTGCTCTTGTATTTCTTGTCCAGGACTAGTGAAGTTGGGGTTGCCAATAAAATGACCACTTTCCTCAAAATGTTGCATTTAAAATCCAAGTCTTCTTAAAACAGCAGAGTAAGATTTTGGCCAGAGAGTGCTTTCTAGTACAAACACTGGTGCACTTTTACAAGGCAGGTAAAGCCCAAAATTATGTTGCTAATTAATTTTATATTTCCTCCAGCTACCTAGAACCAACTGCAGCCCAATTGGTATTTTGCCAAGAATTCAGATAATGCCATTTATGGACCATGCCAACAGCTGAGGTCATGCTTTCTGTCTGAGAAGAAAAAAGAAAGAAAAAATAAATAGGGAAGGATTCATGGAAAGTACATATTAGGGGATAGGGACAGAAGGAAGAGAGAAGAGAAAATATAGCAAACAACTCTAGACACACATACCGGAGGATGGCCTGGAGGCTTTCAGCTTGTATTTTTGGGTGAAAGTGAAGCAAAACAGAAAAACACAGTGAATGTGGGGAATATTAGAGAAGCAACAATTTTATCTCAAGGAAATAACCTTACCCCCCAAAATGTAAAGACTGTGAAAAGGGAAAAGCCTGATGTCTTGAATCATGGCTGGTGCATATGTGCTCTGTTATATGCATGCCAGAGATGTGAATTGCTTGCTACTCGATTTTAGGTTATGTAATTATACTTTTTTCTTTTCTTTTTTGTTTTGTTTTAGTACAAACTCTGATTCCAAGGACTAGAAAAAACCTCTGTAAGTTACTGTGTCCTGAACATTAGAGATAGAAAGGAACTTGGATCTCATCTAATCTAATTGTTCCCCTTTCTAGGTATGAGGAAACTGAGGAAAATGGTGAGGAAACATGACCAAACCATGTACAGTAAATTAACAGCAGAGTCAAGATTAGAACTCAGATCTAGTTAGGTGATTCCTAACTATCAGTTCATAATGAACATTTCACTGGTCCAAAGGAAAAATGAGAAAAACAAAAAGTATGTAGTGATTGTTTTATATAGTTAAACATTTTAAGCTATTTTTAATTTTGAGATTTTTGTCTTCTATTTTTTGTTGTTAAAATATCCCTCCTTTTCTAAAATGATGATAATCACAGAGTGTAGCTATTATTTCATAATGTCTTTAGTTAGCAAAATGATAAATTGGCAACCCTATATGAAGCCTCAACATTTTTTTGAAAATGTGGTGTGTGAAAACCATAAATCTTTGACCATGAGTCTAGTCCAATCCCCTGGTATCAGGCCAGATATCACCACTCAATCCAAGGTTGCTTCTGACCATAACAGGTCATATAGTGTCATACAGTGAAAAAAGTATCAGAAATATACTGGTTTGGCTGAGACTTATTGTGGAAACCAAACTAGAAAAGGAAAGAAACACATGGCAGAATGTAGAGAAACAAACTGGTGTATGAGCAGTCTCATCCTGTTTTTGCTATGGTAACTTCAAGTTACCATAATACCCTGATTTAATAGGCAATAGCTCTTTCAATATATCTTTATATGTTTAATTTGTGGCTTACTTCAAATTTTCATCATAAGAAAAAAGGCAAAGGAACTCAATTTCTGTGAGGGAGGCACACTGTACAAAAGGAGCTAAGAGAAGTTCAGTGACTTACCCAAGACAACTTGATTCATATGGCATTGAGCCAGGAATAAATCTGAGAATTTCATTCTAGATCTCATAATCCTTCTTCGAGTCCACATTTCTATCTTGTGTACATGGAAACTCAGTTTCTGGGTATGACCCATCAGCCGGCCAACGGCGTTGTGGTATGCGTCATTTGTCCCCAGATTGCCCAGCACCAAAACTGTAGGTGCCAGGCCCAAGAAGCACTAGGCTCTAGGACCCAGAAGGATTACAAGGTTACTGGGAATATACAGGCCTCTGGCTCCTGGCTACTCGCTGATGTGATTTGTCAGGGATAGGTGCCCCAAACAGTCCTATCACTATAGCCACCTGTTGCTACCACATCTAGGCAGATAAAAGAAGGCCAGAGGAGTGAACTGGTGTATCAAAATGCACACCCAACCATCATGATGATCACCATCTATATTATCAAATTTTCAGTGATCCTCATTGAGACGGCTTAACTTATGTATTATCTAGGTTAAATGTTTCCTCTGAGCCATCATGTTCCACTACTCAATCAACACCCAATCTGATAATCCAAACAAATTTTAACATCCGCTAAGCCAAACAGAATTTTAAAGGTAGAACAAATAATACTAACCCAAAATACCACATAATGTAATATACTACAAAGCCAAAACCAAATGCCTTTGAGATTCCTGCTTTCTGGAACTGTCACTGTTTAGGATTACTGCTATTTTAGATTCTGGCTCTTTGGGACAATCCCCATCTTTGTGCTTCGTTATGTGGGCAGGAATTATAGTTTTTTGTTTATTTGTTTTTGTTTGTTTGTATAAAAGTAGATGGCAAACACTGCTTTCTGGATCCTGGTTAGGTTGGTGGTTAGCAACTTGATTCAGCACAGTAGTAGGGAGAAATACATATTAGTCACATAGCCCAGGCAGAAGTTGCCTACATTCACAATAAATAACCTTTGAAAAAGAAACCATATCTCTATATCTGAACAGGCATACCCTAAAACAGATCTCAGACCTGCCCCATTGATAAATGTTTATCTCTCAGACCCTGATAAAATAAAACAGGGCTCAGGGGATTTGGGTAAAATAGGTTCTCAGACTCACATGGGAAAAAAGTTAATATGGTGGTAATGAGCCACTTAAATGCCTGTCTGCCTATGTTACAATAACATGCCCTTTTCATTCCTTCCAATAGCTCCCAAAAGACACTGTGCACAGCTGCATTTTGTGGGTACTTCTCCCACTCCACACACCTACCCACGGAAAGTAAATCACTTCTTATCTCTCCCAAACTTTGTTTTCTAATAGTTATTGGGGTCTTTCCTTTCAAGTTTTTTCTTTTTGTTTTGTTTTTCTTTCTTTTGTGCTTTTTGTCCTTTGAGATTATTTTTTTTTCCTTTTTAGTGTTTGTGTGTTTTTTTTTCTTTGCTGTTTTTGTTGTTCCTGTTGCTGATATTCTTCTCCCTTTCCTTATTTTCCCAATTTTTCCTTTTTTTGTGTGTTTTGGGGTGATTGCCTTTTCTATTTTGGGGAGGGGTTGTTATACTTTTTTGGTTTTTCTTTATTGCTCTTTTGTTTTATGTTTTATGGGGAGTTTTTTCTGTGTTTGGTTTGCTTCTTTTTTTTGTTTGGGTTTTTATTTTTTATTTTCCAGGTTTTCTCTTTTTTTTAATCTTTTTGTTGTTTGCTTTCTTCCCTTTGTTATTTTCCATGCTCTTTTCCACTTTCTTTGGGCTTTATTATGTTTTTCTTTTGGTTTGCGGGTGTTGAGAGAGGTTTATGGATTTTTCAGAATTTAGAGGTTTTTTTCTTTTAAAGTTTTTCCTTTTTTTCTATGTTGTTTCTTTGATTTTTAAAAAATCTTTTTTATAAACAGCTTTATTAAAGTATAATTGATATACAAAACATTGCACTTATTTAATACATGCAATTTGATGAGTTCTGACATATGCACTCACCTGTGAAACCATCATCACAATCAAGATAAAGATAATCATCATCTCCAAAAGTTTCCTACATCCCCTTTTGTTTTTGGTTTTTGAAAGTAAGAACACTTAGCATGAGATTTACCTTCTTAGCAAATATTTTAAATGCACAATACAGTATTGTTAACTACAGATACTGTACTGATATCTAAAACTTATTTTGTGTAACTGAAACATGATACCCATTGAAAACAACTCCCCATGTCCCTCTCCCCCCAGTCCTTGGTAATCAACATTCTACACTCTGATTAATAACTATTTTAAATATCTTATAAAAGTTGAATCATGCAGTGTTTGTCCATTTATAACTAGCTTGTTTCACTTAGCAAAATGTCCTCTAGGATCATCCATGTAGTTGCATATGGCAAGATTTCCTTATTTTTTAAAGGTTTTTATTAAAATATAGCTAACATACAACATTATATTAGTTTCAGGTGCACCCTATAGTTATTCATCATTTATATACCTAAAGAAGTGATCACTATGAGCCCAGCAACCATCTGACACCATACCATTCTATCACAATATTACTGACCATATTTCCTATGTTGTATATTGCATCACCATGACTCATTTGTTTAATATCTGGGAATTTGAACTGCATATTTCCCTTCACCTTTTTCCCCACTTTAAAATTTTTCAATTATGGTTGACATTCAATGTTATTTTATATTAATTTCAGGTGTACAGAATAGTGGTTAGACATTAATATAATTTAGAAGTGATCCTCCTAACTAGTCTAGTACCTATCTGGAACTAAACATACTTATTACCATATTATTGACTATATTCCCTATGATTTACTTTACATCTTCAAGACTATTTTGTAACAATGAATTTGTATTTCTTAATTCCTTCACCTTTTTCACCCTCCCCCAAAAACACTCTCCCATTTATTACCCCAATAAAGTTAGTACCCATCTGACACCATACATAGTTATTACAATATTATTGACTATATTCCTTATGCCATACACTACATCACTATGACTACTATAATAACAACCAACTTGTACTTCTTAATCCTTTCCCCTTTTTCACCCACTCCCACCCCCCAAATCTGGCAACCATCAAAATGTTCTCTGTATTATGAGTTTGTTTCTGTTTTATTCGTTAGTTTATTTTGTTCTTTATATTCCACTTATAAATGAAATCATATGACATTTGTCTTTCTCTGTCTGACTTACTACACTCAGCACAATACCCTCTAGGTCCATCCAGGTGGTTGCATATGGCAAGATTTCATTATTTTTATGGCTGAGTAATATTTATGTGTGTGTGTGTGTGTGTGTGTGTGTGTGTGTGTGTGTGTATATATATATATATATATATATATATATAATATATCTCACCTCATCTTGGTCCATTCATCCATTCAGGGACACCCAGGTTGCCTTCATATCGGCTATTATAAACAATGCTGCAATGAACATGGATGCACATATCCCTTCAATGTAGCATTTTGGGTTTCTTTGGATAAATATTCAGAAGTGGGATTATTAGGTCCTTATTTTTTGTTGTTATAGCTTTTGTTTTAAAGTCTATTTGTCTGGTATAAGTATTGCTACCCAAGGTTTTCAGTATGTATGTCCATTTTCATGAATTTTTTTTTCATTTTTTTACTCTCAGTCTGTGTGTGTGTGTTTTAATCTGAACTGAGACTCTTATAGGCAGCATAAGCATGGGTCTTGTTTTTCTTATCCATTCAGCCACCCTAGGTCTTTTTATTGGAGCATTTAATCCATTTACATTGAAAATAATTGTTGATAGATATGTAGTTATTGCCATTTTATTACTCATATTTTTTTCATGTTAAAGAAGCCCCTCTAACATTTCTTGTAATATTGGCTTGCTGGTGACGAACACCTTTGACTTCTTCTTGCCTGGGAAGCTCTTCATCTGTCCTTCAATTTTAAATAACTTTTCTGGGGAGACTATCTTTGTTGTAGTCCTTGCTTTTTATCATTTTCAATATTTCATGCCAATCCCTTCTTGCCTACAAAGTTTCTTTTGAGAAATCAGTTGAAAGTTTTATGGGACCTCCCATGTAAATAACTGCTTTTCTCTTGCTGCTATTAAGATTCTCTCTTTGTCTTTAACTTTTGGCATTTTAATTATGATGTGTCTTGGTGTGGGCCTGTTTGGGTTCATGTTGTTTGGGACTCTCTGTACTTCCTGTGCTTGTATATCTATTTTGTTCAACAGGTTAAGGAAGTTTTCAGTCATTATTTCTTCAAATAGGTTTTCAATTCCTTGTTCTCTCTTCTCCTTCCAGTAGCCCTATGATGTGAATGTTGGTATGCCTGATGCTCTCCCAGAAGCCCCTTAAAACTGTCCTCATTTTTTTTTGGGATTCTTTTTTCTTTTTTTTCTTCTGATTGGGTGTTTTTGCTACCTTATCTTCTAAAATGCTGACTCAATCCTCTGCTTCACCTAATCTGTTAGTTCCTTCTAATGTATTATTTCAGTTATTGTACTCTTTTTGACTGGTTCTTTTTGTGTTTTCTATCTCCATATTTATGTTTTCTATCTCTTTGTTGAAGTTCTCACTGAGACCACTGAGCATCCTTATAACCAGTGTTTGGAACTCTGTCTAGTACATTCCAATTCTCCATTTTCTTTAGTTCTTTTCCTTGAGCTTTGTTCTGTTCTTTTATTTGGGACATATTTCTTTGTCTCCCCATTTTGGCTGCCTCCCTGTGTTTGTTTCTATGTATTAAGTAGAGCAGCTATGTCTTCCAGTGCTGGTAGAGTGGCCTTACATAGTAGGTGTGCTTTGGGGTCCAGTGGCACAGTCTCCCTCGTCACCAGAGTCAGGTGCTCCAGGTGTGTCCCTTGTGTGGGTTGTCTGTGCCTTCCTCTTGTAGTTGAGCCTTGATGCTGTTGGCATTTCAGTGGGAGGTATTGACCCTGAGGCTAAATTTTTGTGAGGACTGGCTGTGACTAAAGTGAAGGAGCTGTTGTGCAGGGACTGACATTACAGGGCAGGGTTAGCTTTAGCAGGGCTCTAGTGCCTGCTCAGTCTGCTCTTTGGTTGTATCATCCTTGGAGGCAGCCAGCTGATGCTCCTGCTGAGTCCAAAGCTGGTCATTAGACATGCCAGCCCTGGGGCCTCCTGGAAGGGAACCCACTGCACTAGTTCACCACGGCCTGCCCCCTACCTGGGGTTACCTGGAATGAACTACAAAGCACTCTGCAAATGGCTGCTGCCCATGGTGTACTTGGAGGTGCCTTGAGAGGTCAAGCTGTGAATCAAAGCCAGCTGTCCCTAGTGCTGGGCTACAGCTGCTCAGCCACAGGTATGGGACATGCCAATGCCAGATGCTTCTTGTTTGGGTTTTGTGAACCTGAACCTTTGAGAGATTTTGGGAATGTCTGCAGCATGAGCCAAGGCAGGTTGTTTGTACAGAAAAGCCACTGGAAGTGGTTTAGTTGTGCCCAAAAGTTGAATGGGGCGGGATCTCAGAATCACCAAGATGAGGCAAACAAATGGTGTTAGCCAAGTTGATAGAGACTCAGATATGGTGGTCACTTGCGACTGCATACTGGGATTGGGTAGGGATAAAGAAATAAATGGCTTCCATCAGCTCCTCCATCCAGAAAGAAGCTGCCTCTCTAGCCCTCAATCTGAAGCCAGACAACTCAGTTTCTCCCTATTATGTCCCTGGTGCCTTTTGAGCTGCTGCCCCAGTACTGGAGCTCAGAGCAAGTTAGTCTGTCAGTGAGTAAGTTCATGTGCAGGCCTTTTAAAAGGATCACCTGGGACTGCAGCCACCCTCATCTAACTGAGCCACAACCTTCGCTGGTTTTCACAACCAGAAGTTATGGGGACTTCTCTCCCTGGCACTGAAACCCTGGGCTGAGGAACCCAGTGTGGTGCCTGGGAACTCATACTCCTCTGGACGGGTAACTCCACTGCCAAAATATCCCTCCCAATTTTTAATGGTCATACGCAGGTGTGGAACCAGCCCGTTCTGTATCTCTGCCTTTCCTACAAGTCTCATGTTGGCTTCTTCTGTATGTCTTTAGTTGTAGGACATAGAGCTAAGTATGGACATACATAAAGTCAGTTCAGCCAGACTTTAAATAATTCTCAGTGATGGTTGTTTTGTAGTTTAGTTGTGATTTTGATGTGATCATGAGAGCATGCAAGCAGTGACTCAACCATCTTGACCGGAACTCCCTGTCTTCTATTTCTTATGTATGTGCACTATTTTTCCACTTTTTGCCTCTTGTCTTCTTTTAACATCTTAGTAATATTTTTACATTGGAATCATCTTAGATTTACAGAAAACCTGGAAAGATAACACAAAGGGTTCCCATATACTCAACACCCATTTCCCCCATATTAACATCTTACATTAGTATGGTTCATTTGTTACAATTAATGAACCAATTCTAATATGTTATTGTAAACTAAAGTCCATACTTTATTCAGATTTCTTTATTTTTTACCTAATTTCCTTTTTCTGTTACATGACCATCCAGGATACCATATTAAATTTAGTTGTCAGGTCTTCTTAGGCTACTCTTGGTGCTTCCAGTTTCTCAGATTTCCCTTGTTTTTGATAACTTTGATGGTTTTGAGGTACTGGTTAGGTATTTTCATAGACTGCTCCTCAATTTGGATTGTTCCATTGATTTTCTCATGATTACACTGGGGTAATGTGTTTTGGAGAGGAAGACCACAGAAGTAAATTGCTCTCATCACATCTAAAAGGAGTGCATACTATCAACAGGACTTATCACCACTGATATTAACCTTGATCATCTGTGTTTGCCAAGTTTCTCCACTATAAACTTATTATACTTTCCCCCCTTTTAATTTTATGGTTTTTGGAATGAAGTCATTAAGTCCAGTCAGTCTACACTTAAAATGGTAGAGATTAAGCTTCACATCCAGGTTGCAGGGTGGAGGGGGGCCGCAAGTATACAAATAATTGATTTGGAATTCAGTATTATGCAGTATCATGTTATTTTGTTGCTCCGATTTTTCCAGCTTTGGCTATTGGAAGTTCTTTCAGGTTTGCTCCTTTGTTCCTTTGACATGCTTTCTTTTCATTTTTTCACTTGTTTAACTTTTTAAATTACTTCCTCCTCTTTTTTCTTTTGCATTTGCTTCAGTTTCCTTTATCATTTCTATTTTCCTTCTATTCCTATTTTCTTCCCCTCTTTTCTCTTCTCTGTTAGCTTTTAATTTTCTCCTTTTTTGCTTTCCACTTATGTTTTAAAATAATTGTCTCCTTTCCCAACATTATTGTTTTATCTTTTTTATTTCTACATAACATTTTCTTTACTAAAATTTTAAATACATTCTACATGATAATGAGTTTATTGTAATCAGCAAAAAAATGTAACGATTATGTATATATGTATAATATTTAACCATGTATAATGCACACTATTTTGCCTAAATTTGTGAGGGAAAAATAAGGATGTGCATTATACATAGATAGTACAAATTCCGTACCTATATAAATGTTTTTAATTCTTTTATTTTTGCTTATGAGTTAAAAGTGTAACTCTAGAAATCAATAACAATATCCATATGCAAAATAATATCCTGGAATACAATAATTGGTTTTGTTGAACTTACAAAGAACTTAAGGGCCGGACAAGTGGCTCAGTTGGTTAAGAACACGCTCAAGCGTTTGAGCTCTGAGCAACAGCGGTTCAATTCCCGGCCCAAGCTGAGTAGCCACTGAGCTGCCAACAGGTGGCAGGATGGCTCAGCTTAAAAACAAACAAACAAAAAAAAGAACTTAAAACGACAAAGAGTTCTTGGCCTTATATGATGCATAAATATCATAAATTTATTACCGGTACATAAAATTTCTTGCACCTTGTGTCTGTTCTTGTGCTTTGTAGTTATTTGTTACATAAAATGTCTTGTACCATAATATGTTAAAAAATAAAGGCTAAAATTCCTTTATAATAAAAAAAGCATCTAAATGTAAACCAATAAAAATTTAAATTAAAAAAGTTAAATGATTTTTTTCCATGAAAGTTTCGGCCAAAAACGTGGGTGCACATTATATATGGGGGCACATTATAGGTGGCAAAATATGGGAGATTATATATATATATATATATATATATCCTCATTCCCACCCATTCAGCCTCATCTACTGGTTTTCATAGCATCCTTGTAAAGCTCTGTGCTCCATCACAGGAATGACCAGAGAACCCTGTGTGGTAACACCTGAGTGTCTGCTACCTTCCTTGAGAACTCTATTGCTCCAAAAGACACTCATTAAACTGAAGATTTCCTGGAATGGCAAAAGAATAATCAGAAATATAATGCCTTTCTTACATAGAAACATCCACATTACAGTCACTTTGGCTGGCTATGATTAGAGGAGAAATATTCTGCAAAGTCTTTTTTCAGGACCTTCTAGCTGTTAGCAATAGGACAGGGTGTATATGTTTATGCACACATTCCAAAGCTCTCTGCCCCCAAACTCAAAGAGCTATTGGAAACCAGGCGTAAGATGTGAGTGGAAACCTAGGGAACTTGGGGAGAAAGGCTCTCTCAGAAATGAGATATTCATGTAGATAGAAGGAACCAGGAAAACACTGAAACCTTCACAACTCAGGAACAAGAACAGCAGTGGCCTATTTGAAGGTGCCATTCTGTCGCCATTCTTTCATCTTAATTGTTTTCTTTCTGTCCAGGTATGTTTTTCTGCGAAGTTGACATTTCAAGCCTAACCTCATGTGCAACCAGTCTAACAGTAAAGCTGAGTCCCCAAATTCTTTTGTTTTCTGCACTCCAGTTTCCCTGGGTGGAAATAGAAATACTAATCCTAGAGCCTTTCCTGACAAGTCCTGACAAGTCAATAGCGAAGAGCTTATTTCAGATATAATCTTGCATGGGAGCAAGGGTTAAGGGAGAGAAGAATAAGGTAAATTAGATGATCACTAGAACCTCCTTCTGATGATGTGACTAGTCATCTGAGGGCTCTTTGCAGTTATTGCCAATTGATGTTCACACCAGGGGCCAAGCAGACTCTGTGAGCTAGGATAAAACTGGATAACTCTAGGGCCTGGCAAGAGAACATCATTTTAGATGTTATCAACGCCTTCTACTGCTTTCTTAAAAAAAAAGATTTTACTCCCTTTCATTATCATGCCATCTGTTTAGAAGAGACGCCAGAGATAATTCCATTAAAAAAGATGTCCCATCCTTCCATGCAAGGGATTATTTCCAACTCAGCCTGATTTGGAATGGTGTTCTGGGTTTAGGGCTCTGGTCTGGAACAGTTTGCTGAATGGTACAGATCCACTCCACAGTGTCAGAGAGCTACTCTTCCTGTCTTTTGCTTTCCACTATATATCAGCCAAGATATTATATTGGCACTGGGACTTGAGAACATGTGATTTTATCTTCCATAATATGGTATTAATTTTCACTAGGAAAAAAAAGCAGTTAATGGAAATCAGGCACTTAAGGTAACAAGAGGGACAGAGTTTTGCCTTAAGGCAAAGCATAAGTGTTTGATTTTCCCAGAAATATCTACCTGATTCTGAGGTCAGTAGCAACTAGTTTGGGAGAGGGGGGCGATACAAATGCATGAGGTAAAGGCTTCAATGAAGGACCTGGAAACAAAATAACCCACTAGTTCAAGAACACAATGACGTTAAACAATCCACATGTTGGAGGCTTTTTCAACACTGTGGCTATAATCTGCATAGTGACCAAATTGAGCAAACCAGCTGGGGGGGGGAGGTACCTGCAAAAAGGCAAAGGAAATACTGGAATATGGGATTTTGTGGGAATATAAAGGGAAGCTCCACAATAATGACAGAGTTTCTTTTTTGTTGGTCTTTTCCTTGCCTAAGGCAGGGGGAAAATCACTGTTTACAAGGGTAAATGGATGTGACGGTCACTAGAAAGGTCTCCACCTAAACATCAGCCTCTTTAGGACCACACACTTCACTGTTAATGTTAATCCATTTCTTTGGTTTAAACAATGTGAATTCCCTGAGCTGTCCATGAAAAATAGAAGTACATGAAATCCCTCACACCATCAGTCCTAAGAAAGGTGGAGAAGTAGTGCCAGGAGGGAGTATAGCCTTTTGGAATATTAAATACTTGCTTCAAATGAACCAAAGACTTGTAGAGCAGGAAGCAACCTCAGAGATCTTTTAATTCAACTTGAAGCTTAACTATAATAAGCAGTTTCTGCAGACTAACAATTAGAAATGAGGTTTGTTTTCTTAATTTATTCTTCTAATTATTATTAGCATATAGGAGGTCTGAAAATTAAGTTTGTGAATTGGCCACCATGTGCTTACATTGGCAGCAATATACAAACAGCTTGGTAAGGTTTCATAGCCTTCGTATATCAGTGTCTCACAGCTGTGTTCGTGTTGACATGTGGCAGCATCTTGCTGAGTGGCATTCATTATTGTTGTTGCATGCTTTTTTGTGTGCCATCGTGAGAATATCAGAGCTTGAATTAGGGCAGTGAACAAGCAGTAAATTTGTTAAACTTGGCAAGAGTTTAAGTGAAATCAGGGACTGGTTAGTCTAAGTTTATGGGAATAATATCATAAAGAAAATATCAGTGTACAAATGGATTAAACATCTTTCTGAGGGGAGAGAACGTATCACTGATAAATAGAACTACCTTACAACCCAAGAATTCCACTTCTGAGCATTTATCTGGGCATTAATTTGAAAAGATATATGCACTCCTTTGTTCATTACAGCACTATTAACAATAGCCAAGATATGGAGGTAACCTAGGTGTCCATCAATAGATAAATGGATAAAGAAGATGTGAATATATTCACATATTCCATTATATCTCTCTGTATCTGTATATATATATATATATATATATATATATATATANAGAGAGAGAGAGAGAGAGAGAGAGAGAGAAAGAGAGAGAGAGCTGTATCTGTATCTATATCTATATAGCTATATCTGTAGATACAGATACAAAGGTATCGAGATAATGGAATACTAATTAGAAAAAAAAAGAATGAAATCTTGCCATTTGGAGCAACATGGGTGGGCTTAGAGGGTATTATGTTAAGTGAAATAAGTCAAAGTAAGATAAATACTGTATGATTTCACTTATATATGGAATCTAAAAAAAATGAAATGAAAAACAGACTCATAGAAATGAAGAACAAACTAATGGGTGCCAGAGTTGGGGAGGGTGGGGGATTGGTGAAAAAGGTGAAGGGGAATAAAAGGTACAAATTGCCAGTTATAAAATAAATAAGCCATGGAGACAGTGTACAGAACAGGGAATATAATCCACAATATTGTAATAACTTTGCACAGTGATAGATGGTTACTGGACTCAGTGTGGTGATCATATTGTAAGGTATATAAATGTCAAATCACTGTGTGTTACACCTGCCAACTATACTTTAATAAATTTTTAATGAAAAAAGAAATAAGGGTGAGGGTTTCGACTTGGACTAGAGAGAGGTTCTATGTTGTATATGAGGGTTGAAACAGGAAAATATTTTCATTTTTAGGGGGTTTGTATACAACCTTGAAGGGAAGAGATAAGAGTGCACTGAGAAAGATGAAAAGGCACAGGCAGAATGAGGCCAGTATATGGGGCAAGAGTTTGTTGAGGTCTAATATTAAAAAAATAATTTGTAATGAATTTCAAGGCTGCAGAACACTCCTATGAATAGCCAAACACCTACATTATGGTTTTTGTTTGTTCGTTTGTTTTTTGTATTTTAGTTTAGGTCCTTCAGGCTAATTGAAATAGAATGATTCTTTATTTTCTTTTAATTTTTATTTTTTTTATTAATTTATTTTTTAGCTGAGCCATCCTGCCACCTTTTGGCAGCTCAGCAGCAGCTCAGCTCAGGCTGGGAATCAAACCGGCAACCCTGTTGCTTAGAGCTCACACTCTTAGCAAGCTCTTAACTAACTGAACCACTCAGCTGGACCCTAGAATGATTCTTTCAAAGCAAACACCCAGCAGACTTTAGTTACAATTCCCATTCAAATAACAGTATAGGTAGAAATAGTAGTAAATGTGTATGTTTTTCTCTATTTAGAATCTAAAAGATGGAATGTATACTTTTGAGGTTTCTTATGGACATATTTGGAATGTTATAGGATACACTAAGTCTTCTCAGAAAAAAAATGGCAAAAATTATAACAGCAAGCTCCTGTCCTATTAAGTTTCCTTCCCCTACCCTAAGTGCTGTCACGGGTATAGGAGTGTTACAGTGTGATTTAGAGGAAAATGGAAAGATGGGGAATTGAAATTTTCAGAAGAGTATTTGGAAAGTTATTCTCTTTTACTATCCCTGTGCAGTTTTTTAAATTTTAGTTTAGTTTTGAAAGGGCAATCCATTCACATAGTAAACATATGCATAGCAATGCATGCACACAGTTACCTTGCTAGATGAAAACACTGTTAAAAGTTCTGTGTTACCAGGCCGGCCGAGTGGCACGGTGGTTAAGAACTGGCTTCCGACGCCAGAGGGCCCCAGTTCAGATCCCACATATAAGGGCCAGTGACACTGCCCTCTACAGCTAAGATGCTGAACAACAGCTCAACCTGGAGCTGGGCTGCCATGAGTCGCTGGCGACAGCGTAGGCTTCAGCCCCTGTGGCAGTGGGGTGCCATGGGCTACCGTGTGTGGCCAGCAGCCGCAGTGAGCAGGCCGTCCAGAAGCCAGCGACTGATCTGCCTCGCCTGGGAAGAGCGCAAATGATGGTGCCAACTTGGGCCAGTGAAGCAACGTCCTCCACAACTAGACTGAAGAACAAAACAACAGCAACTTGTCTGTTCCTCTTCCCCCCAATTCCCCAGCACTGTTCCCATCCCCGCAATTCCCCAATTAAAAAAAAAGTTCTGTGTTACCTTACACAGATAATCTATATATTAATAAGCTCATATAAGCATATTATTATAATTTTGGATGTTATAAAAACCTCTGTGAAGTCTACTATCTGTCAGGTTTGCTTAAGAGCAACACCTGATTCCCACAGCATGGTCTAAACCAGGTGGCAAAGACAATCTGAAAATTCAGCCAGGAATAATATGTATTTTAATATGCATACCCAGGATTCAAGCTACCACAGTAAGATTAGGGTGTGGATAGATCCTGAAAAAATCAATGTGTCATTCTCTTAGGAAAATGGGACTATTAGTACCTACTTCATAGAATTTTTGGAAGTCCTAAAAAAATAATATGCATAAAGTGCTTAAAACAGTGTCTGGCATAGAGCAAGTGCTATAAAAGTGTTAGTTGCAATCATACTCATTTTTTATTGTTGTTTGCTGTTGATACTAGGAGAGGACAGCCTGAGGCTTCTTGAAGCTATTCCTTACTTTTTCTGGGTTTTCCTCACAGATACCTCCAAAGTTGGAGTCTCCTGTTACTACTCTTCCACTGGGATACCTCTCCAACCAGGATCTAAACTCTGGAGCCAATTGGTAACCAAAATTGTACCTCACAAGTTCTCCTGGATAAAAATAAAAGCCTCACTGCCTGACATTCCTCTCATGGCATCAGTAAGATAAACTGTTTCATGTTATTACTCATTACTGTTCTTGTAAAGATCGTGGAAATGCATGGACAGACCAGCAGCTCACCACATTTTCTGGGGAATTACTCAGCCCAGGACATGTTGTCTCCATCTCCTTTGTGTGATTTAGTTCCTCCTCATCCCTATACCTCTCACTGCTCCTGAAGAGTTGCATGTTATTGGCTAGCCACAAACAATGCCTGCCTTTGGGAAGCTGGTGCTACTTGGACAAGCTGGACTCCACATCCACAGGTCAAACATCCTCTGCAGCCTGAATATGCCATGTCATTCCGTTTGAAGCCCTTCAAGGAGGGGAAGTGAACCTCACAGATAACCAGCACATCTTATCTCACCTACCTTTTAGGAAGAGTAGGTGAATGATAACAAACACTAGCTTTCTCCTAACAGTAAGTCTCCGTGCTGTTATCTGCTTACTTCCTGCTTTCCACAAACATACATTGAATGTTTGGCTTTTAATGCTAGTCTTTGTCATTCAGGGACTTAACATCCATGAAGATAACCACAGAGCACCACTTTCTCGGCTCAACTCCAGTGACCTTTCCATGTACTTCAGTTGTCCACACCCAGGTCTTTTCATAACTTGAAACTGCTCCACCTCTAAAATCTTAAATCCATATATGTCACTATCTGGCTACATTTTTTCCCCATTAAGGGCTTTTATTTTATTATCCTCATTCCTACTACTATTTTATTTTTGATATCCTGTTTTCTCCTGACTTATCAGTCTCCTCCAGCCTAATTTTCTTCCCTGACTAGCCTGGGCCCTACAATTCATTATTTCAATCGCCGTATTTTCCATACTCTTAACTTACCACATTTTACCTGATACCACTGAAAATTCAGTCTCCTGCTTCAGGAAAGTTCTCAGTGCCACACAACAATTTTTCCAAGAATACTTGGCCAGCTTTATCTCCCATTGCTTCCTATACCCTCAGAGATCTCGTTCCATCAATCACTGCTATTACTTCTGAATCGTCCTCCTTTTCCCTCTCTAATGATTCTCTCTACTCTGTGGATGTTCAGATCTCTCATCATTTAAGAAAGTTCATGAACTTTTCTCTCTCTCTCTCCTTCCCCTTCCCTCCCCTCCCCTCTCCTCTCCTCTCTTTGCTGCCCTCTCTCTCCTCTTCCTAACCAAGTTTCTTGAAAGAACAGTTTACATTCACTGTCTTCACTTTCTCTTCCCATACTCACGCCTTGATACACTGCAATCTGGTTTTGTTTCTGGAGTAGGTCACCTCCTACCCTTGTTTGTGTCTTTGTCATAAAACTTACTGCTCTATTGTAAAGATCACTAAACCTCAGCACCTCAAAAAGTAGGACCTTGTCTAACTACTCTATGTGGTCCCAAAGCCTAGCACAGTGCTTAATTGATAGGAGGTGCTCAATAAACGAATTATGTGACAAACACTTACTGAACACCTACTAGGAACCAAGCACTATAGAGGCTCTGTTAGAATCCACAACATTTATACCCCCATAATTCATTACCAAAACTATATTCAAGCACCATTATTTTCACAGAAACTTTCTCCCCTTTGTGAATGTCAAGGCAATACATTTAATTGAGCCACACAAACCCTTGCCGTGTGCTGTGCCTTACTCATAGCAGTCATTTAAGTTATTGAATGTATGCCTGACAGATCTCAGCAGACACAAGAGCTGCTGTTGTAAATGGCCATGGAGGGGCCTGTTCTGAGATCTGGCTCCTTACAGAGGACTTGTTGGATTTTTAAGAGCCATTTCTAAACAGTTCCTAGAAACATGTTTATTTGCAGCTCTATGTCAATATTGCTGATAGTTTTGGTAAGCTACTAGACAGTTTACAACCCCTCCCTTTCCTTTCTCTTCAACGTCTTGCCCTTCTCTCTTAGCTTCTTGCCCTCCACCTATAAAGAGGTGCAAAAGTCTCTCCTAGCCACAAATAAAGAAATACCTCAATTTGAAACTCTGTCTTGACCCCAAGGTCCTACTTTACCTAATACCCTTCCTTTCTAATCTTTTCTCAAAAGTAGTCTACACTTGCTAGCTCAAATTTCCTTCTTTTTTTTTTTTAAAGATTTTTTATTGGGGAATTGGGGGGATGGGAACAGTGCTGGGGAGTTGGGGGAAGGGGAACAGACAAG
>NW_017731471.1:156446-194165 GCF_001890085.2 Hipposideros armiger
TAGCCAGCAGCCAGCGTGAGCAACCAGCAGCCGCTGTGAGCGGCCATCCAGAGGCCAGCAACAGATCTGCCTTGCCCGGGAAGAGCGCAATGATGGCGTCAACTTGGGCCAGTGAAACAACATCCTCCACAGCTCAACTGAAGAACAAAAGGATAGCAACTTGTCTGTTCCCCTTCCCCTAATTCCCCAATAAAAATCTTTAAAAAAAAAAGTTTCTTATGTATCATTCCAGAGATAGTTTATGCATTTGTAGTTATTTACATAAATGGAGACTCTATACTCACTGGTAGAAAGCAATAGGAAGTGCTATGAGAAGTGTGAACTGACAAGAAAAGGAGGAGGTGTTGAAGAATTAGGGAATATCATCTTTCCTCCAATATACTCTTCCTCCTGAGTCCCCACCTCCATTAATAGCCTTTCAATTTTCCCAATTTGCTGCAAGTAAAAAAATTCTGAGCATCTCTCATTGGTACAGTGTTCCGCAGTTTACAAATCACTTCCACAGCCATTACTTCATTTAACTTTGGCACAACCCTTTCAACTAAGCAGAGTCCCAATGGTTACCTGCACATTCAATTAATCTGGTTAATAATCCCTCCACCCTTGCTACTACTACATCTAATTTTATTTCCAAAATGTAAACTACATATATCTACACCTCACCACCTCTACTACTCAACCTTCCCTCAAGCCCTCATTACTTCTCATCTGTAAAATGTGAATAATTGCCTACTTTATAGGGTTGTTAAATACACTTGGTAAAATTAAATAAGAGCTATAATACTACAACAAATTTTTGTTCTCAATAAACATTTTTTCCTTTCTCCTTTTGTACCCAATATCTCCCCACCCTCAATCCATTCTCCACATTACATGCCTGATTCATCAAAATGATGTAGAATTCTTGAATTGTTTTGGGTGTCCATTCTCTACTGATCCCAATATCAGGGCATCAGAATATGACAACTTATCTGGACTTTAAGGAAAAGCACTAGAAAATTCTAGGTGCAACCATACCAATTTCATTCTTAGTGACTCTCAAAGGCATTGCTTTTAGTCTAGAGCAGGGGTCGGCAAACTGCGGCTCGCGAGCCACATGCGGCTCTTTGGGTACATACATGTGGCTCTGAAGTAAAATTGAAAATGAAAATAAAACTATCAGTTTCATTTATAAAGTTTTTAAGGGATATTATTCACATAATGGTGATTTCATTTGTTTCATGGCTTTCAAATAATTTTTAAATTGTTGTGAGGGACAGGATTGGCTCTTCTGTCTCAAAAGTTTGCCGACCCCTGGTCTACAGTAGCATCACTGACATTTAGAAGCAAAGAAGGTCAAGATATGTCTTGCATTGTCCACCTAGAAAAATCCTACATATCCTTCATTACCCAGTTCAAATATTGCCTTCTTCAAACCTCCAAAATCCTGCCCACATCACTTCTTCACCCAAATTTTTATGAATGTTTCCTTTCTCCACATTACCAAAGGTGGGGGGGGGAGGAAACAGAAAAAAAGTGAAAGAGGGAGAGGGAGGAAGAGAGCAGGTAAGAAATAAAAGGAGCGGGAAAGGAGAGGAGGAGGGAAGAACAGGACAGGGAGAGGGGAAGGTGGCTATGAGAGAGTTTAACGTCTGTCCTTCCCTGGTCTGGTATAGCCCATTGGTTCCCAGTTAGCTGTTCTGACGAAACCATTGTCCCACCTCCTAAAATATGCCCAACTGAGTAAGGTTAAAATGATGGTTACCAGGCAGAGTAAGGGGATCTCCTCTACTCCTAGTTTCTGGTTAGAAATTAAAGACACATAAAATAAAACATGCTTTACTCTTAAATAAACTTATTTATTTTCAGTTTAGTTAACTTTTATCATACAATTGGGATGAGAGAGAAGGGGAAGGGACTGGACAGCATAAAGAGGTTTTCATTTTTATATATGCAAATATATAACCCCTTCATTTGTGATATCATATATTATTTTACACCTATGTAAAGAGGAAATAATTTATTCACCTACACTTCCTTCTATTTTTAAAATCTTTAATATTCTCACTGAACTCTAACACACCTGAAATTTAGTTTGGTGGATGGTCTATAAAATCTTTTTAGGAGGTAACAAGCAAACCAATCACCAATCAATGAACTTCATGTCTTGAACACTGTATTATTCTGACTCCCAATGAAGTGACCTTCTAAATACAGGTCATCCAGTTCTAGAGTAACTAGGAAGCTGCAAAAAATGGAAAAACAAGGGGAAAATGTCTTACCTTTTCCACTAAACCAAGTGTTGGAGATCAAGAAATGAGATGGAGCTGGTGATATCCTACAGCTCCTTCATGGCTGAATTCTGCAGTAAAGTGGGGCCAAGTATGGGGCTAGAGGCCAAGTCTCTGCCAGGGACTAGAATGAGCCAAATGTAGTTCTCTCCATGCCATAGAACACTATATCTCAGAGCATTGTCAAGAATAACCTGCATTGGAGTCACCTGAAGTGTTTGTTAAAGCAAAGTTTCCTGGGCCCCATTGCAGACCTAATGAATCAGAATATTGATGACTGAGTGTCCAGAGTCTGCATTTTTAACAAGCTTCCCAGGTAAATTTTTTGCATGCTAATGTTTGAGACTCACTGCCATAAACAATCACTAGTTCATGATTGGGGAGGGGGAGGGTCAATATCATGGTTTATCAGTAGTATCTGCTAAAAGACTGAAGAGGTTTAGTCAACAATATACATAATATGAGTCAGTGGTGAGATATGGAGACCAAAAATGAGCTAATGCACACACAAATAAAAGTACAATTCCTACAATTGAGAAGGCAATGGTCTTTCTGTTTCCCCACCCATACCAGGATACTGTGTTTAGCTTTAAAACACCACACCTCAAGAACGATAAAACCAAAATATGATTATGTCCTCAGGAGGACAACTTGGCAAATGGAGAGGTTGCAATCCAAGACTAATCCAGAATTATCTTTGATAATTCTGACATCTATGAATGTCAAGTCTAGAGAATTGAATCATCTGTATAACATCTCTTTCAACCTCAAGTAGCTGAAGACATATCATGTGGAAGAGATCCCTCTGCCTACTCAATGTTATCATGCATGTAACTTTATGTACCTTCCCCTTGGCTGTTGATTTTCAAATATGTATCTCCAGACTTGGTCATTCTCTTGAACTTCAGCCCTTCTGAAATCTCTCCACCTGGATTTTTCACAAGCACCTCAAACACTACATGGTTAAAATCAAATAATCATTATCCCCATTTTCACAGACAATGAACCTGAAACTCAAAGAAATTAAAGAATTTCCCTTGGGTTCCAGCAAAGAAATTAAACCCAATCTGTCTGAATCTAAAGCTTATGCTCTTTCTATTTTTCTTATGCTGGCTTCTACAGTATAAGAAACACACACACACACACACACACACACACACACCAGGACACTACATATATATATATTTTTTTTTTAGCTCTGAAACAAAGTACCAAGTTTTACAGGAGAGTTGGTCCTTCCTGAAAAACAAATCTGCTCTAAGAAACTTTTATATTAAATTTGCTAGATTATGTTTAAAAATAAATAAATCCCTCGCAAGATCAGGGGCAAAATTATTACTTGGAAGAAGTTGGAGAAGTCCTTTCCCCTCTCTGGATCACAGTTTCCTGTTTTTCAAAATAGATAAGCTTGTCTGCACTTTGAAGATCTTTCTGTCCTCTTAAAGCAGTGCCAATCTGAGAGTCTATGGAAGACAGTTTCCGTATAAGGTATAGACATCATGAATAAAAACTCATGCCATTTAGCCTGTGTAATAGCTCAGCTGCGTTCCAACACCATCCTCCAGGACCTGCTGGACTAGAGGCTGATCATATATCTTCATATTCTCATCTACTCCAGGCACCCGGCCCAGCATGACGTACTTATCCACACAGTTCTGACTCACCTCTGGCAATACTAGCTCTTTACTAAACTGGAGAAGTGATCAGGTAAAAAGTAGAAATTCTGTCACATTTTTCCCTACATATGGTTCTGATGTGCTTCCCCAAAGTCACTTACTAGCTGCATGACCTTGGGCAAGTCACTTACCCTCTCTGAGCCTCAATTTTCTCATCTGTAAAAGAAATGCTAAAAACACATAATCACCTGATTGTTGTGAAAATTAAAAAATAATGTGTGTAAAATCACCAGGCACAGGCTAGGTACTTGGTAAACAGTTCCTTCCTTCACTGTCATTCTTGGCTGGGCCATACCAGCTAACCCCAAGATTTCCTTCGATTCACTAGTTATTCTCAGGGTTTACTCTATACCTCTTTTTTCTGATCATCACCCCCTCCACCAACCAGACAAAGAACATTCAAGAAATGCTCATGGAGATTCTCTCAATCCACTGAACTGCAGCAATTAAGACTGCATTTGAGGTTTTATAGCAAAACTTAAAACCCTAAAAGGTAGTCAGCCAACTTCTGCTTAAATGTTTCCTATGATAAGGAACTCATTTCCTTCTAACACAGTCCATTTTATCTTCAGTCAGTTCTGCTATAACTTCCACCTAACAATCCTAATTTTATCCCTTGGGATAACATCATAGAGATAAAATCCTCTTTCTTCTGACAACTCTGCAGATACTGGAAGACAGCAACCATGCTCCACTCTGTATTCCAGGTTTCTCTACTTAACTTCTATTTTGTCTTTGTCCCTCTTTAAAGGATAACTGCCATAACTGAGCACAATACCTGAGATATGGTTCTAAAAACTCAGAAAAGAGTCGAATAATCACCTTTCTTATTCTAGACTCTATATTATTAATGCAGCCAGAGTTTCCAATAGCTTTTTTGGCAGTCATATTAAACATATCCCCATGCTGTAGAGTTGCTAACATTTTTTTATGAAACTTATGCAAGATGTCACATACATACTTATCACATTAATTCTTTTGTTTTTTAATCATTTTTGCAGTCTAGTAATTCTTCTTGGATTCCTGTTCCATGATCCAGTACACATACTTCCCCTCCCACTCCAGTTCTCTCTTAAAGTTTGATGAGTGTACTCTTCTACATCTTAATCCAAGTCATTAATTAAAATGTTGAAACCAAGACAGAGCCAGTCACAGAGCTCTACAGCCTACCACCAGGGGTCTCTTTTTGCAATAGTGAAGCTCAACCTTTTTCCTGCCTTTAACACACCTGAGGGCCCTCCTACCACCCATTCACATCAATCACAGTAGCTCACAAATATTAGATATCCAAGGAAGGGCAGGCCTTCTCAAGGGGAGTACTGTAATGAAGGGAAAGGCCTATGTGGTTTGGAAAAACCCTCATTCAGGTGATTCTGTTAAACCCCTCAGAGAATGTGCCCTCACTACCCTACCCCACACACATAGTTCTTAAGAATTGTTGCTCCAGAGAAACATAGAATCAATAATTAGCACCCTTTGTGAATAGTTTCTTCATCTGTATGATGGAGCTAATAACACATACCTCATATGGCTGTTGTGAAGATTAGATTAATGCATATAAAGTAGTTAGCACCATGCCCAGCACATAATAAGTGCTCAATAAATAGTAGTATTTAAAAAAACTATTTCAGAATCTCACTAAAAGAAAAATGTTCCAGTTCATGTTTCCTCTATCTTGTTCACCAGGATGTCATAAAAATAAAAATCTTTGTTCTGTGCCTTGCTGTGATACAGGTATACTGCAACCATCACATACTTGCATCTATTAGTTAAGTGACCCTATCAAAAGAGGCCACATTTCCAAGCCAACAAATCTGAATATAGGAAACAGCTCTCTAATGAGGCTATTATGGCCACAAATATATTGAAGTTTCATTGTTTTCAAGCTCATGCTGTACTGCTTGACCTGGCTCCCATCCTCCTCACCTCTGAATGGCAGAATCAGAACTTTCACATTCTTGAAGGTCCACATCATTGCTCTCGCTATTTCTTCTTATCTGACCTGCTGTTTTCAGAGAGGGTGTCAGAATCCAGGTGAGGTAATCTGCCTTGCAAAAGAATAATCTCAAAAAGTTTGTGGCTGAAGGACAGATTGTGATATCCCACCCTGTTTACAGTAGGCCACACCTATTACCTATATCTCTGACATGATACTCTATCTCCCACCCCCACACTTTGAGTCACCATAGTTTATGATGTCACATACCACATTTCAGGGCTTCTGGTGGCCACAGGTGCACGATGAAGTAGGAACTGAATCTGGAACCAGAAATATCTGTGAGTCTGCAACAATGGAAGCCATTTTATGTTGTGGCTTTTCTGATGTCACTTTAATAATAATCAATATATTATTATAAAAATAACAATTGTTCATATCTGTATTGTGTTTTCTATAAAGTACTTCAATGAACAGTTTCTCCTTTACTCCTCAAAACAGATCAATAGCTTCATTTGGGAAAAACATTGCTGGAATTTTTAAAAGAAATTGTCTTCATCAAGCTAAATTATCTATTATTTCCCCGTAGATACACAAAAATAAATCTGCCACACAATCCAGTTTAATCAAACAAAACTGTTAAATGGCAGCTATTTTGCTACAAAAGGCATTAAATTCTATGGTTCTAATTTTTTAGGGCAGATGATATTAACTTTACTTTACAAATGAGGAAAACAAGTCTTTGGGAGGTTAGAAAATTTGCTCAAGGTCCACACAGCAAATAGCAAAACCAGGATTCAAAGCTTGGGTTATGTGACTCCAAATCTCCTGATTATTTTTCTACCTTAACATTTGGAAGTGCCATTCAACTGCGTTGATTAGAATGGCTGCCATCCTCTCCTGTCAAAAAGTAAGCAGTGGCTAACTGAATCCATCTTCCTAAAAGACAACTTTCAAATTACAGGATCCTAAGCTAAATTCTCTCACAAAAGGATAAATTTCTCTCCCAGGCAGCTAAGTTCTTACACCATTCTAAGAATCCTTTCTTTTTTACATTATGGGCAAGCAGCCATAGAACCTCATCCATCTGCAGAAAAGATTTGAGACATACAGCACCAAACCAGAGCTCCAACCCCACCCCCAGTCTTGTAGCATTCTGTCACTTATCATCAAAGCATACAACTTTCCCACTGTCCCACTGCAGAGATTTTTAACAAATTAGTAATGATACAGTCTATAAAATTTTCATTTTTCACTCTCCATCTTTTTTAGTCCCTACCCTTCACACTGCAGTCCCCACAAAGCACAGAAAGACAACCATCTAGGAGAAATCCAAACATAGGCCAATTTCTACTTCAGCCCACTACAGTGAGATAGATAATGAGCCCCACAGGTGAGAAATTAGGTGCTGTTCTCAATCTACCACCTTCTTATGCATCTGTTAAAAATTGCAAGGTATAGTCCTTAACTCAATTCTAATTAACTGAGTCATTCACTTCATGTCCTACATATTGTAATTGGCTCTTTTCTTCAAGATTTACCAGTCTCTTCTTCTAACCTAAATAGCACCCCTAAACATCTAAAAAGCATCATGACAATCCACAATTAAAGGGGTGGGAAGTTTGTCATTCGTGGTTTGGGACTCTAAATAATTGCAACCTAACATGAGGCCAGACAAAAAGAATGGGCCCAGGGGCTGGCTTGAAGAACCAGGCATCACTGGGGACACATATAAACCAGTCTCAGCTCTAGACAGATGGGACTGCTAGACGGGATCAGCTCCAATACTGCTTCCCAAACATACTGAGGCAAAGCCCAAAATCCTGCATTACCTCCTCAAAATGGCCTCTCACCTCTCAAAAAATATATGTTTGAGAGTGACTAACCTCTTTTGAGCTTCCACTCAATCAACCCTGGCTCCTGTATTTTCCAGTCTTATTTGATCTGTTTTCTTTTCCAGTTTTCATCTCAGTTTCAACTTCTGTAAGTACCTGATTCCTTGCTTTGGTTCAAATCAGCATCGTCTTCAGTCATCTTCCTGGGTTTACCGACCTCAGGTTCCAGTTTTGCAGAATTAGTTTAAACGGGTCAAAATAGATTTAAACTGGACTGAACTTATTTTTTCTTTGTGAGATAAGATTTGAACTGGTTAAGAGCAAGTTCTGACCACTTTAAACCCATTTGGGCCAGTTTTACATTGCTGATACAAAAACAAGCCACTGAAGGGATCAAGATGGATCAGGAATCAGATGAAGCAGCTTCAGTCTGTTGAGAAGACCAGTGGGGGGTCCAAAAAGGACCCGATGCTAAGGACCATACCATTTGTGGTAGTGATGCTGGAGGGGGAATCAGAAAGGACCTAAAAGTCTGTGAGGTAGGATCAAACCACTGTAAACCCCGGGGGAGGAGCTAAAAGAAACTGATGCTCAATGACGCAGGATTAAATCATTGGTGTGAGACAGAAGGGGGAAAATGCTGATGCTCTCCAGATAGGATCAAACCATTGAGATGTAGAGGAAACTGAACAGGGATGCTTTTCTATAAGGTGTCATTAAACCTGTCTGGAGTAGGGATAGAAAGAAGGGAGAGTAAGAACATAAAGGGCCTAGTAGTCTGTGGGACAGGATCAGGCTACTGTGGAGGGTTGGCAGAAAGGGGATGTAGTTCTAAGAAGCAGGAACAAACCACTGTGGAAGGGAGGGGAGCACAAAAAGCCTGAAATTTCTTGAAGCAAATTTAAATTCCTTTTAGTAAAGTAAAAAAGGATATGATATTCTGTAAGACAGAATTAAACTCTGTTTTTATAATTAATAGGGGACATTTACATGTATTATCTCACTTGCTCTTTCTTCTGCCCTAATGGTTGGGTCAGACCATCGTCTCACAAGGCCTCTTCAGTAGCTTGCAGCGGCCCCTGATGGTTGCTAGGCAACAGTGTACCAGCTGCCTGATGAACCTTGCCCTTTTGACATTAACCCTTGGGTTTCTGGAAGGGAAATACTATGTACACACATGAAAAAATTGGGAGCAAATTGAAACAGTATCATCAAATGCTAGGTGGAGAAGAGTGGGAGATAACCACACAGTAAGTATTTGAAAAATAATAGCTATGTAGAAGAAGCAAAACTCACAGAAGCACAGTCCTATAGACTTAGAAAGCATCACTTCCAAGTCCCCACAAAACCTTTGAGTCTTCCTATGACATACCTAACTAGTGGTGCTTGAATACATTTGATGAAAAATGAGTAGTTCTAACTTCCTGGGAAATCTATTCCGTTTTCTTATAATTCTGGTCTTTTTAATTTTATTTTTAGCTAAATTCTCCCTCCTCCATAGTTTCAACCCAGTAGTCCTGAGTTCTGTCTTCTAGAGCAGAGGTAAGCAACTGAGACCTTGTAGGCCATACCCAACCCACTGTCTATTTTCTCATAGTGTGAACTAAGAATGTTTTTTACATTGTTAAATGGTTGGGGGGGAAGTATTTTGTGATATATGAAAATTATATGAAATTCAAATTTCAGTCCATAAATAAAGTTTTGTTGGAACACAGCCATGTTCATTCATTTACATATTGTCTATGGCTGCTTTCCTATTACCACAGTAGAGTTAAGTAGCTGAATAAAAGATCCTATGGCTCTCAGACCTAAAATATTTATTACCTGACCCTTTACAGAATAAGTTTTCTGACCCTGATATAGAGTAACAAAAAATCAGTTTTGAATAAGACTGCGTATATAAGAATGTAATGGGAATGCTAGATATAAAAGAGAGTGAAAAGACCACAAAGAATCCCAAATTCTCAAAGGGAGGGAGGGGTCTAGTGCCAAAATCCTCTGAGACTGCAAATAACTTTAAGCCACTTCTCATGGGCTTCAGGGGATAAGGAATAGATTTAGCCTGTATGGAATTGCTGGGAATCTACAAGAAAAATGAGAGAATAACTGAAAGGGAAGGTTGGGATCAGAGTGTGAAAGGCCTTGAATACCAAATACAGTTGCTTGGCTACCCTGAAAGCAATGGAAGAGCCGTTATTGGGTTTCAGATTGGGATAGGGTTGAATGACAGGATAAAAGGACTTGAGAAAGATGATTCATGCTTCCAGACATGACCCTAGCTCTATTCCAGCTCTAGGCAAGTTGCAGTGATCTGAGAAGTTCAGATCATTCTTGTCACTCAGGTTCAGAAACATCTCAATACAGGTATTCTAGTCTGAGCACAATCTGATTGGAGGCCGGGATCCTACAATAAATCAAAGATAAATGCTGAACCAGTTTCAAAGGATTTCTGCCTTAGGAACATAAGGAGACTCTCATCACATCTTTATCTGATTCTTACTCACTTTTCTGGACTCAAATCAACTATTGTATATCTTTTCCAGGGCTCTTGCCCTCCCCTGAACTCCTTTAGCACTTCTATGTACCACTCATGTGGTCCTCACTCTACCCTGTTTAGTACTGAATAATCTCGTTCTGAAAATAGCTGTTTCCCCAGAAAGACCTTGAGATCCTAGAAGAAAGGGGTCCTAACTGATACCTCTCTGTGTTCCCATGGTATCTGATTGGTTGATAAGGATATTAATCCAATGACCTAGTGCTTCCTCATTGTAGAGAGGCCCTCACTTAGGGGACCCCAGACACTTTGGGAACTATGTCATCTCTAGCCACACATCCACCTTCCTAGACTGGATAGCCTGGGAAGAGGCGAAGCCTAGAGATATAGTCCAGTCAGTCCTGGGCTGCAATGACTATGCAAAGAAGAGCTGGCTCTTTCTGGCACTAATGCCACAAAGACACTGAATCCCCATCAGTCTTGCCTTCATGGGCTCAGGGCTAAATGCCCTGGTCAGGAAGACAAAGCCCACAGTTCTGGCTGCCAAGCATCCAGTCCCATTTTCCATGGCCTCTGTTGATCCTGGACCCAGCCTTCAGGCTGGACTCAACAGATTTAGGACGAAAATAGGCCCTTGGCTGAGAGGGCTGGCTTTCCACAAAGTGCTCTTTCCCCCAACGGCCAAAGCAAACGCCACTGGCCGGGGCTAAAAGCCAGCCAGCCGCTCCCGACCTCTGCTGGCCAGCACCAAGGAGGCCTAGAGTCAACAGTGCATGGACAGGTCTGCTATTTCATTCCTTTTCATTCCTCAAACATCAGATTTCCATTCAGGGAATCTAAACAATGAAATGGAACTAAAGTCAGCTCTAGCCTCTAGGAAAATGTCAAAGATCCCCCACGGGCCTCAATTGCCGAGAGTTAGGGATTCAGCACAGCCCCCTCCTTCACTCCCCTCAGCATCTCAAGCATGTTGAAGCCTGCAGGCCACCTTCTGTAGTCTGTTTAAATTGATTTCCTCTTTGATCCACTGGTTGTTTAGTAGCATGTTGTTTAGTCTCCACATATTTGTGTGGTTTTTTTTCCAGTTTTCTTTGTATAGTTGACTTCTAGTTTTATGCCATTGTGGCCAGATTGATATGATTCCAATCTTCTTGAATTTATTGAGGTTTGTTTTGTGGCCTAATATGTGACCTATTCTGGAGAATGTTCCATGTACACTTGAAAAAAAATGTGTATTCTGGAGTTTTTGTATGAAATGTTCTATAAATTTCTATTAAGTCAATCTGGTCTAATGTTACATTTAAGGCCATTATTTCCTTATTAATTTTCTGTCTGGATGATCTATCTTTTAATGTGAGTATAGTACTAAAATCCTCTACTGTTATTGTATTACTATGAATTTCTCCCTTTATGTCCATTAATGTTTGCTTTATATATTTAGGTGCTCTGATGTTGGGTATGTAGATTTTATGATTCTTATATCTTCCTATTGGATTGACACTTTTATAATTATGTAACATTCTTCTTTGTTTTTTTGTTACATTCTTTGTTTTAAAGTCTGTTTTGTCTGATATGAGTATTGCTTGCCACACCTTTCTTTTTGTCTCTATTTGCATGGAATATCTTTTGCCACTCATTTACTTTCAGTCTGTATGCGTCTTTCTATTTAAAGTAAGTCTCATGTAAGCAGCATATAAATGGGTCATGTTTTTCCATCTGCTCCCTTAGGTAAGAGGGAGGAGGAATGCAGGAATTAGTTATCAGTACCCATTGTTCTTGCTGGCCCACAGGCCAAGCTGAGTTCAACCAATCATTTTTCCTGAATTAAGTAGCCAGCCTCACTTCATCATGGTGGTGCATGGACCAGGTTTCAGACACTGGCTGAGAGGGACATGGAGAGAGAATGAGGAGAAAGGGGAAGGGGAGGGAAAAGGAGAGTGGGAAAGGCCAGGCAGAGACAGAGGAAAGTATTTTTGATCTTGCATACAGAAATCTCTCTAAAAGAGTGACTTTTGGCTGATAACTAATAGTGGAGGAGTGGGAAAATCTTAGCAGTGGTAAAGCTAGAAAATGACACTGCTTTGAGAATCAAGTTTTCTTGTCTATGTACATAGAAAACACTCTTCTCTCCCAGGCTGGGGTGAGCTGGTGCTGACTTCCATGAAACCTGTGACTAGAAGAGATTACTACCAAAAAGGAGTCATCCCTCCTCAGGGTTATTCAACATCTGAGTTGAACTACTAAATCGACATCCTCTAAATCAACACCCAGGTTCTTCTTTTTTTTTTTTTTTTTTAGATTTTTATTGGGGAATTGGGGGGATGGGAACAGTGCTGGGGGACTGGGGAAGGGGAGCAGACAAGTTGCTGTCGTTTTGTTCTTCAGTCTAGTTGTGGGGGACGTTGCTTCACTTGCCCAAGTTGGCACCATCATTGCGCTCTTCCCTGGAGAGGCAGATCAGTCGCCGGCTTCTGGACGGCCACTCACTGCGGCGGCTGGCCGCTCACGCTGGCTGCTGGCTACACACGGTAGCCCAAGGCAACCCACTGCCACAGGGGCTGCAGCCTACGCCGTCGCCAGCGACTCATGGCAGCCCAGCTCCAGGTTGAGCTGTTGTTCAGCATCTTAGCTGTGGAGGGCAGTGTCACTGGCCCTCATATGTGGGATCCGAACCGGGGCCCTCTGGCATCCCAAGCGAGTTCTTAACCATCGTGCCACTCGGCCGGCCCCCAGGTTCTTCTTAATAATAATTGTAGACATTTGACAATAATAAATAGCATGTACTTAACGCCAACTACGTGCCTGGCACTGTTTTATCCCCAAACTGTGCACCAAGGCACCCCAGGGTACCATAGCCAACTCACAGGGGTACCGTAAAATATTTTTAATTTGTGAGGGAATCACAGTAACATCTGTGGGACACAGTGTGAACTAATACTATTCAGTTTTCTGCACCCAATTGTTTAATAAATAGAAGTGTTAAGTATTTCTTTTAGCTTAAAGGTGCCGCGAAAACAATTACTGACACACTAAGGGTACAGCAAACCAAGAAACTTTGTGAACCTTTTCTATATACATTACATGGATTAGCTCATGCAATCCTCAAACCTTTTGAAGTAGGTCTTAATATTGTTTCCATTTTATAGATAAAGAAACAAAGACTCCAAAAGATTAAGTATTTTGTCCAGCTAAGTGATGGAAAAGCAGAGGTAAGAACCTATATGTGGCAGACTTCATAGGCTGTGTTCTTAAACCATTTGCAACTGTTTTCTTATAATTAGCTTTATCCACTATCCTTATTGCATATACAGGCTATGAAGAATGCCTTGATATGACAAGTGACATTTGTGTTAGGAAAGTAGTGTTACCATTCTAGAAATCCAGAATTTAGCCTCTAAATTCACACATACCATAAGAGGCATAGGAAAAAGGATGTCATTTTAAAACAAGAATTTTACAAATATGAGGCATAAGCTGAAATTGTGACTGCCTTCAAACTATTTGAATTGTTCGACTGTTTTTTAACTAATTCTCAGGAGACCTCCCATATTTCCTATAATGTAACCCTAAATTTTACTTATCTTGAACCAGTGAAGTTCACTTTCATGTTATGGTGTGAGAAACAATGCTCTCTACATTCAATCGATGTTAGTCCAATTATCCTTCTTGTAGGCAAAATGGTGCCTGACAGGCCATATTCTTACTGTGAACTCTGAGGGCTCATGGACCAGACCCACTCCAGCCCAAGGCACATGCAAAATAACTACAAATGGGCAATACTCGGTCTGCTGTTCCTGCATCCAACACTTTGCATCATACCTGGCAGAAGCCAATCAAGAGGTTGCTAGGACAAGATGTGGGCCCTATTGAACCCAACTCAGACAAGTAGCAGCGCAATAATGGCCACCACAAATACAGCCAACTCTCCAATCAGAGCAGCACAAAGATATTTTCAGAAGTCACACAAAATATACCCATTCAATTCTCTCCTCTTTGCCTCATCTCCAAGTCTACAAATCTACTAGAGCAGCGATTCTCAACCTTCCTAATGCTGCGACCCCTTAATACAGTTCCTCATGTTGTGGTGACCCCCAACCATAAAATTATTTTCGTTGCTATTCTATAACTGTAACTTTGCTACTGTTATGAATTGCAATGTAAATATCTTTTTGTTTTCTGATGGTCTTAGGCAACCCTTGTGAAAGGGTCATTCGACCCCCAAAGGGGTCACGACCCACAGGTTGAGAACCACTGATCTAGAGGAATGTACTTGTTTTATCTGAGTTCTTTGGCCTTTTTCAATGGCCAGTTTCTCTCTGTACAGTAGTTATTCCTTCTTCTGAACTCCCACAGTGCCTTTGTACATTCTTCCATTATCACTTCTCTTATTGGCTTGTGATTGTCTGTATGTGTGTCTGTCTTTCCCACTAGACTGTGAGCTCCTTAAGGGTAAGAACTGTGTTTTCTCAGTGTATGGAATCCCATGGACGTAGCATAGTGCCTAAAACAGAATGGATGCTCAGAAAGTGTTTGTTTAAATAAATTATTGTTGAATCCCCCTCTAAAGGATGGGTTAGATTCATGGGTTAGACTTGATGTTATTTTTAATTCTTGCTACCTCCATGTGCAGTGGAAAATTTTAGGAATTGGAGATGGTGGTAGAAGACCTGGATTTGAGCCTGGTTTGACCAATTACTAGCTCTGTATCCTTATATCCTGTGTCCCTATATACTTGCTCAAGTCCTATAACTTCCCTGAACTTTAGTTTCTTCACCCTCACAATGAGGGCAATCATAAACATACCTCACAAGGTTGTAGTTGGGAGAAACTGTACTGTCTGAGATAGTACTTTGTGGATATAATACCTTGTGAGAAAGTTGAGTTATTATATAATGTAATTTAACTGAAAAATAATTTTTTTCATAATTTTTTAAAAAGATTTTTATTGGGGAATTGAGGGGATGGGAACAGCGCTGGGAATTGGGGAAAGGGGAACAGACAAGTTGCTGTCGTTTTTGTTTGTTTGTTTGTTTTTAAGATTTTTATTGGAGAATTGGGGGGATGGGAACAGTGCTGGAGAATTGGGGGAAGGGAAACAGACAAGTTGCTGTCGTTTTGTTCTTCAGTTTAGTTGTGGAGGATGTTGCTCCACTGGCCCAAGTTGGCACCATCATTGCGCTCTTCCCAGGCAAGGCAGATCAGTCGCCAGCTTCTGGACGGCCGCTCACTGCGGCTGCTGGCCGCTCACGCTGGCTGCTGGCTACACATGGTAGCCCATGGCAACCCACTGCGACAGGGGCTGCAGCCCACACCATCGCCGGTGGCTCACAGCAGCCAAGCTCCAGGTTGAGCTGCTGTTTAGCATATTAGCTGTGGAGGGCAGTGTCACTGGCCCTCATATGTGGGATCCAAACTGGGGCCCTCTGACGTCCCAAGCCAGTTCTTAACCATCGCGCCACTCGGCCGGCCCTCATAATTTTTTTTTGCCTAGGGATAGAAGGAGATTCCTTCAGAGACCTTAGAGATTGCCATCATGTGTGCTGGATGTGCCCTAAGGGAATTTTCATGGCTGGAGGCCTATTCTTCCCACCCCCATTAAATAATAAACAGCTTTCATCCTTCCTTAGCCATCCTCTTTCAGAAGTGTTCAAGGCTGGCAAATGGCAGTGAGAACAACCCAGAACTGACTCTTAGAATCAGCACTAAAATGATATTCTTGCAAATGAGAGGCCTTCCGCATTCAGCCACACTTCAGTTAATATTAACACCAATTTATGTTTCCTGAGCACCTGCAGGCTGAATGGTGACAGAAGCCATCTAGGAACAGGGATGATGATGAGGAAAGAGTCACCTCAGAATGCCAAACTAAAGCCTGCCAAATTGCACTACTTACTGCTCCTCACACTTTCCCTGTGATTTTTCTACCTTTGGATCTTTGCTCTTGTGCTCCAGAGGTCTGAAATGGCCTCCTTCCACCCCTTTCTCAATGGCAAGTGCTAATTATCCTTCAAGACCTGGATCAAATTATATCTTTATGAACCTTTCCCCATATACCCACCCGTGCCCTTCACCTTCACCTGGTTTCTCCCTCTTTGATATTCCCCTAAAGCACCTGGCTTCTGACCGTTACTATTTTTCTGCTATCTGTCTCAGTTAATGTCTCTCCTCCTAGACACTCACCATCTCTTGCCTGAAATATTACAGTTACATACTAAGAAGTCTACCTCCCATCAGTTTTTCCTTCCTTCAGTCTATATGCAATATTATTGCCAAAAGCATCTTCCTGAAATACAGATCACTCCTCTGATTTAAAATTTCTGATGGTAGGAGAAAAATTGTAATTGAGTAACATGATTTAGCATAGTAGCTACAAAATACAGATCCATGATCACTACATCAGAATCATGGCAGGGGAGGGGAGGCAGCTTGCTAAAAATGTAGATTCACAATGAGATTACAGTTTCCTGAAAATCTGTAACTTTAAAAGCATAGCAGGAGCCGGCCAAGTGGCGCGATGGTTAAGAACTGGTTTGGGACGCCAGAGGGCCCTGGTTCAGATCCCACATATGAGGGCCAGTGACACTGCCCTCTACAGCTAAGATGCTGAACAACAGCTCAACCTGGAGCTGGGCTGCCGAGAGTCGCTGGCGACGGCATAGGCTGCAGCCCCTGTGGCAGTGGGTTGCCATGGGCTCTCGCATGTAGCCAGCAGCCAGTGTGAGCGGCCAGCAGCAGCAGTGAGCAGCCATCCAGAAGCCAGCGATTGATCTGCCTCGCCCAGGAAGAGTGCAATGATGGTACCAACTTGGGCCAGTGAAGCAACGTCCTCCACAACTAGATTGAAGAACAAAATGACAGCAACTTGTCTGTTCCCCTTCCCCCAATTCCCCAGCTGTTCCCATCCCCCCAATTCCCCAATAAAAATCTTTTTAAAAAAAAGCATAGCAGATCAGCTAAGGATGGCAAATGTTTCATCTCACAAATCAATTCAAATTGACTGCCAATTGCCATTTGGAATACTGTGTTGAGAAGGCTTCCAAGCCATATCTAGGATCACTGGGAAAAAAATATTATGTCTGATTAAGAAGTGCTGCCATGGGCATGGGAGGACCTGATAGTGATGATCATACCAGGCATTTGCCACACCCACTATACACAAAGGGAATAAATAGCCATTCCCTAAACAAATCAGACAACCCTCACCTTTGTGTGATGTCCCATTTATCTAGAATGCTTCCCCTTAACCACACCTTTAATCCCTGATTCCCTAGAAAATTTCCAATCATCATCTGAATTTAATTCAAATATCACCTAGTTTGGAAAGCTTTGGCTGATTCACTCCACATCATTTCTTCTTTCATCTGGGCTTTCATTCTAATTTGTTCATAAGCAGAACTTACCATGTTTGCTACCTCAAATCCATTCTTACATGAAGGGGGATAGAAATAAAGTATTTTTTTCAATACTGAATAATATTGCAAACCTCTGTGCTTATCTAGCTGTCCTATTAGACTTTGACCTACTGGGGGTAAGCAACTATAGCATATTCATCTTTCTATTCTCAGCCCCTGGCTCAGTGCCTAGTACTCACAGGGTGCTCAGTAAACATGTATTGAATGGAGAGCAGATCCCATTTGTGGGGAGTAGAGAGAGGGGAAGCAAAAGACATCAAACACATCATCCTCCCCTGAAGAACAATGGAGTAGGATCAGGTATGCAGATGCAAATGAACACTTTTGAATGAAGGAAGAGAAATCATTGATAGGAATGCAGCCTGAAATACTCTTAGGTGCAAAGATGTCCCCTTTCCTCCATAATGCCTTCTTGGACTAGTCCCTTTCCCTTTGCTCTCTCCTCATCCCTGTTGACACCCATATTACTGGAGTGTCAAGTAATTCTTGAATAAGCTATGAGGAGGGGTGAGCAAATGTTCCCAGCACTGTTGCCAGGCGAGCAGAACCACAGAGCATCTGAACTAGCAGGCACCTCAAATACTATCTAGTTCAGTGATGGACTCTGTTGGAAGCAGAGGGGTGACCAGTAGCCCGGGCTGATTTTGTGCCCTCCATTTCCACATCATTAAGCCCCAGCAGGGCTCTCCATACCCCTTGTTTACCACAGAGCAGAGTTTGAAAGCTCTTCATCTAGACCAGGCATCGGCAAACTGCAGCTCACGTGCCACATGCTGCTCTTTGGGCACGTACATGTGGCTCTGAAGTAAAATTAAAAATGAAAATAAAACTATCATAGTTACATTTATAAAATTGTTAAAGGATATTATTCACGTAATGGTGATTTCATTTGTTTTATGGCTCTCGAATAATTTCTTTTTAAAGATTTAATTGGGGAATCGGGAAAGGGAACAGACAAGGTGCTGTCCTTTTGTTTTCAGTCTAATTGTGGAGGACGTCGCTTCACTGGCCCATGTTGGTATTATGATCATTGTGCTCTTCCCGGCTGAGGCAGTCAGTCACTGGCCATTGGACTGCTGCTCACGGTGGCTCATGGCAGCTCTTGCTGGCTGCCGGCCACTCACGGTAGCTCATGGCAGCCCACTGCAGCCTACGCCGTCACCGGCCACTCACAGCATCCCAGCTCCAGGTTGAGCTGTTGTTCACCATCTTAGCTGTAGAGGGCGCAGCATCACTGGCCCATGTGGGAACCAAACCAGTAGCCCTGATGCTCAGAGCTCGCACTCCCAAGCCAACTCTTAACAAACTGAGCCACTTGACCAGCCCTGTCAATTACTTTTTAAATTGTTGTGAAGGACAGGATTGGCTCATCTGTCTCAGAAGTTTTCCGACCCCTGATCTAGACAATCAAGTATCCTTATTCATAGATGAGAGTACTGGGGCCCAGAAAGGGGTAAATTGTCCAGTCAAAAGCTGAGTTCACAGTAGAGGTAGCCTGAATCCAGGTTTCCTAACTCTCTGCCCCATGACCTTTCTGCTACAATCAATCTGCCTTGTTTTACTTAGGTTTGCACATTCACTTTTCTCAGATTATCATCACTTGCACCTATGGGTCTTGTATGTGCTCACAACTCAAAGGCATCATTTAGGACTCTCCAATAATTTTTTAACCTTGGATACCTTTTAAGGCTGATATTCCTCATCTGAAACAATCAAGCTACTCTATCCATATTTGCTATATGAATCACCATTTTTCCAGGCTCAAAACCCTGGTGTTTTTCCTGCCTCTTCCTTATCGTTTATCATCTCAATTTTTCCTGATATCATGTCACTCTGATTCTCGAACCTTATCAAAAATTATAATCCTCGCATACACAACCTATCCTTCATCCCTGTTTTACTTTTCTTCTTAGCATTTAATACCATCTAATATACTATATGTTTACTTGTTTATCTTGTTTGTCTATCCCTCCCTCCAACCACAATGTAAGCTTTAGGATGGCAGGGATCACTGCTTATTCATTGCCCTATTCTTAGCATCTAGAATAGTGCTTTTATATATTAGTCACCCAGTAAATATTCAATAGTGTGATGGTTGATAGTGTTGAGAATCAATATTCCCATCTTGTTGCCATGTCATTTTTAACATGCAATTTCCAACTAATTGTACAAGATAGCTACCCTAGACTGTACCATCACATACAGGTTCCAGTCAGGATGAAGAAGAAAGGGGGGGAGTGAAAGGCATAAACCAGAAGTTGTATACATCACTTCCACTGGATAGAACCCAGTCATATGATCACACCTAGCTGCAAGGAAGGCTGAGAAATATAGTCTTTAGCTGAGCAGCACTGTCTCCAACTAAATTTCTAGTACTACATGAGAAAAGAGAACAAATATTGAACCAGCAGGTTATATCTCACAAAGCAAAAAAAGTGAAAAACTCATGCATGGTTTACAAGCCTGACTGTTTTACTATATGTCTCCTAATATACATATATTTGTGAGAAACAGACTCTCTCCCCAGAAAATTATTATAAGCATGGTAAATTTAAGTCCTTCCATTTGTGTAGTGCTTTTCAGAGTTGGGAAACCTGCAAGTCCCAACTCTGTGTGACCTTTGTCAAGTGCCATCATACCATTGAATTCATTTTCTTATCTACTAAATAGGGGAGTTCTAAGTTTCAAATACAGTAAAAATTGTAAAAATTATCTGTTAGTTGCAATGCCTTATATAATTGAGAAGCATTATTATGGCACAAAACCTCAGTCTCGTCCTCATAACCATGCTCTGAGGAAGGCATCCCCAACCTATCCTCTGCAGCTGCTCCACAGATAGGGTTTAGATTTGGTATTCTGATCACACTAGATTTTTGCTGAACTGACCTCCATTACAGATGTCTTTCAGCTACCTAGAGAAGAGGATTAACATGAGGCAGTGCAGAAAAATTTCTTTCATTCTAGAAAAACTACAGTTGACACTTGAACAACCTGGGGGTTTGGGACACCTATGCAGTGGAAAATCCACATATAATTTTTGACTCCCCAAAACTTAACTATAGTCATCCTTCAAGATCCACAGGGGATTAGTTCCAGGAACCCCCATGGATACCAAAATCCATGGATGCTCAATTTCCTTATATAAAATGGCATAGAACAATGCCTTCAATCAGCCCTCTGCATTAGTGGGTTCCCAACTATGGATCAAAAATACTGTTTTCAGTGAGAAGGTGAGGGGATTAGAAAGCACAAATCAGTAAAGTACAAGATTGCCATGGGGATATGAAAGACAGCTTGGGGAATATAATGAATAATGTTATAAAGATTTTGTAGAGTATCTAATGGACACTTGTCTTATTAGGGAGACCACTTCATGGATGGTGTAGATGCCTGACTACTGCACTGTACATCTGAAGCTGAAGCTGAATAAAAATGAATGTCAACTATAATTTAAGATATGTATAGTCACAGGATGTGACAGCATAAGGAATAGAGTTAATGGAATAGTAACAGCTATATTCGATGTCAGAGGGGTAATAGATTGAGGGAGAGGGGCTATCACTTTGTGAGTGGTGTAAATGCCTAACTATTAGATTGTTTTGTACACCTGAAAATAAATAAAAATAGTTTTCAATCTGTGGTTGGTTGAATATGTGGATGCAAAATCCAGGGATACAGAAGGCCAACTGTATATTTATTGAAAAAAATTGAGTATAAGTGGAACTTCACAGTTCAAACCCATGTTGTTTGAGGGTCAACTCTATTGTCTTAATGAGCTACTTACAACACCATTATTTTAAAGGGTTAATCTTCTCATGTGTACCTTATAATGTGGAAACTAGAGAAACAGGTCCTCTTCTCAAGTAACTATGGTCTGGGTCATTGCAATATAGCACATATGTTTTAGAGTCATAAAGGCTTAGGTTCAATTTCCAGTTCCACCACTTAATAGCTGTGTGGTCTTGGGCAAATGATTTAGCCTCTCTGATCTTCCTAATCAGTGAAATGAGGGTAATAATAGTTTCTACTCTTATAGAGTATACAAAAAATATAGTTGATGAATGAATGAATGCATTGATTGTAGATTATTTAGCAATGTGCACTGCATACAGCAGATGCCAGGCCCCTTCCTCCAAGATTAAGTAAGGTCTTATGAATAGTAATTATGTCCTAAATATTCACCAAAAAAAATGGTAGTCTGAATATTAAGTGACTATCTTTGTATTCAAATATTTTGGTTCCAAGTAGAAAGAACACTGGTGCAGAGTGAATTACCTGGGATTCATCATTCATTCATTCTTCCATTCATTCATTCATTCATTCAGTTAATCAGTAAATATCTGTAAGCATCCATTACATGCCAGGCCTTGTGCTACATGCTTGGGATATTGTGAAGAGTTAAAATCGATATAGTTCTTTATCTTATGGCACTCACAACCTACCGTAAGAGACAAACAAGTAAACAGATGATTATAATATAGCATAATAACAACTATATTAACAAGCAAGTCCTGGGTGCCATGTAAGTTCAGAGAAAAGGCAACTAATCCATTGTGAGTAGGGAGAGAGGTTAGGAGAAGGTTCCTGGAAAAGGCAATGTCAGAGCTAGGGCTTGATGAACAAGCACAAATTTACCAAGTGAAGAGGAGTTGGGGAATGGAGTATAGCAGGCAAAGGGAGTAGCATATGCACAGACTGGAGCCATAATCTTAAAAGACTTGAATAACCTTAAAGTTATTGGAGAATAGAATGCAAGGAAGGAGTGGAAAGAGATACAGTGGAGACTTATGTCATAAAGACTATATGGAGCTATATAGGCCAGAGTCAAGAGTTTGCTCTTTATCCTAAGAACAATTGTAAAGGGTTTTAAAGAGGAGTATCATGATCAGCTTAGCACATTAGAAAGACCACTCTAGGAGATAGACTAGAGGGCTTGGGCTACAGTGGTGACAATGATTATGGAGAGAAATTGACTGATCGAGAATGAGGTAAAGAAGAAAATCATACAGACTTGGCAGTTGGTTACAAACAGAAACAAAGGAGTCAAGTGTGCTGCCCAAGTATTTTCCATTCTTAGCCTGGCACTATCACTTAATAACTAGAGGCCCTTGACCCATCACTTCACGTTGCTGAGTCAGATCAGTTTTTTTGTGTGTGAAATGGATATAATAACTGCTGGTGTACTTGCCTCCACCATATTAGGGAGACTCAAATGAAATGATGTCTGTGAACGCTCTTTCCAAGGTACAAAGGGCTGTGAAACAGGAGGCCTGAGAATAACTCATGGGTTCAAGCTCACTGGCAACTCAATTGTATGATCAACAGGTGATAAGATGCCTAGTCCAATCAAACTTTCCCAGATTTTCTTTTCTTTTTTTAATGCTCCATAAATGAGCCCTTGTAAAGAAAGAACCCTTACTCTACTCTCACAAGGTTATGCGCCCTAAGGTCTTGCAGCAGGGCTGGGTTGCCCCCAAATCATCCATACTTTTATCCAGGCCTTCTCCTGAACAATGCGGGGCTATTAATGCAGCTAGTGACTACCATACTGGACATCACATGTCTAGATATCAGGAGCCCAGTAAGTCAGAGATAGGAGCACCAGAGTGAGCTCTGATGCAAAAGGTTATTTGTTCTCTGTACTCTCTGACACCCCTTCCCAGGTATATGCAGCACAAAGGAAATAAGAGGCTTGGAGAAATCAAAGCTAAGCCAAGGGTCTGACAATGCAGGAAGCCAATGAAGGCAATTTCTGGAGTAACACAGCACCAGTCCAGGGCATAATGATATGAGGCAATAAAATTTGTCTTTGATACTCCACCTTCCTGGAACCCTATGTGTCACCCCTGATCCCAACATCTTGTTTCCCGTTATCACAGGACTTTTCTTCCAGCTGGCTGTCAACATCTCCTTGATAAGATCTTAGGGTATCCTCACTTTCATATCAGATTATGCTACTGCTTATATCACCATTCTTCCCTGTGCTCTATCACTATCTAAATCCTTGAAGACTTTCTCATACTCTGCTATTCTACTAATACCATGGGACAAGGGGAAAGGAAAAAAGAGCAACTAGTTTAGTTCCCTGAGTCTGGAGGAAATAAAAAATTCCTAGTATCCCTTCATTTCCCTTAGCACATTCATCAATCACCCTCACACCTTCTTCTTACTCCACATACGTAAGCAGCAGGTATTAATTAGTAGCCCTACTATAAATGGAAGAAGCTGAGACACAGAGGGGTGATGACTGACTTGCATAAAGCCACAATGCAAGTTGATGGCAGAATCAGGACCTAAACCCAGGTCTCCTGCCCCTAGCCAGCTAGTTTCTATCAAAGTTAATATGCTTCTCCATCAGAAGATGACTTCTTCCTGTTGGAATCCAGACAGTTAAAGAAATGTAACCAGCTGCAATCAGGGACCCACCCAACAGGGGCCTGTTCCATGAACCCCTCTACCTCACCCCTTACCCCAACCCCAGAGACCCAATTTCAGGCCTGAAAAATGCAAGCATTATCCAGGCTTGAGGGGGGGTGGTGCAGAATCTGGTCCCCTCCTCCTTTTCCCCTCCAGATCCCTGGAGCTTGAGCCTTGGAAAAGCCACGCACTAAAGAAATGGGGCCGCCCCATGACAGCTGCAAACAGGTTATTCCAGAGAATGTTGAGATGGCAGGAATATTTTCCAGTTGAAATCAACCCAATTCCCTTTGCGTTTGAGTCTTGGGAACATTCATGATGAAAATCTAGACAGCATGACATTGTATGAACTCTGAAAGCTGGGCTGATGCTACTCTGGTTGGTGTTGCCTTTGGCTCACAGTTAGGACCCAGTAAGAGCCCTGGAAAGGTCTGGCCAAAGCAGCTTCAGCCAAAGACCTTGTGCCATCCATATTTTAAAGGCTGTCCATGTGTAGTGGTGACTTGGTCTCTTAGTCAATGATTGGCTTTTTGTACTGTCCAAGGAAAATCTGGGATTATGAGCTTCACCACTTGGGGTAGGGAAGGGGAACCCCTTGGCTGTGCCTTTTTTCCAGCGACCCAGGATGAGGAGAGAGAGTGGCAAAAAGGAAACATGACAATCCACAGGCAAAAGCTATACATTCTCACCCAGAGTATCACTGGCATCAGACAGGAGGAGGGTACAGGGCTATGAGCAGGCAGAGCCAAGGATTTTCCCACCAATGTTTTTTAGTACACTCAAGGGAGTCAATATAGTATTGAGGGAGGAGCCCTGGACTGGAAATGAAGAGAAATTTGATTTCATGACTTTCTGTTTCCTTCTACACCCCAGCGTGGGCCCTGCCTAAGACCTAAGAAGGTTTTCAGTATGCTCTAAGATTTGAGAGTGCTTATAGTAGTATAAAAATGACCACTACAACCCCAACAGCACAACTGGAAGAATGGAATATTGCCTGGAAGGCAGAAGAAGTGGGCTGTACCACTCAATAGCTGCATAACAAGTCACTTCCCCCGCTCTGATTTTCAGTTTCATCTCATTAAATTGTAAGTACAAAAAGTCCTGCTCATCTGACAAGGCTCTTATGAGAACCAAATGAGATAATGGGTATGAGTGGGCTTTAGAAACTGTAAACTATGAAGCTTGTAGCTAGGGTCTCTGGAACTCACTGGGTGATGCAACTTGCATGGTGACATGTATAAGTAGCTTTCCTGAGCCTGGGGCTTTGTGAGAGGAATGAAAGGAAAAGTGAAGTCCGTCATAAACTCTGGGTCACTGGCTCATAATACATAGAAATCTGGGTGCAAAATGAAACCAGAGAGCAGAGAACAAAACTCTGCTTTAGCAAGGGCTGATCTGACTATTGTCCAGGGAGGAGATCTCTACAACATTATGTTCCCAGAGCAAGGAAGCTTCCAACTCCCAGGTATTCCCATCACTAATAGCTGAAATCCCAGAAGAAAAGCTGTTTTTTGTTTGTTTTTGTTTGTTTGTTTGTTTGTTTGTTTCAGCTAAATACTTTTTTTTCTGTTGAAAATACAGATGTACTAATGGCATGGGAAAGGGGGTGGGTCTGTGGTACCCCCAAGCTACATTTAGGGCAACTTCTTATTTACTTTTCTCCCTCCAAGTACTCTTGCACTCCAGTCCATGGGGTACTGCTGCACCATTTGAGTAACCTTCCTAAATTGCAGGTGATGTTACACCACAGCTCTAGAACCTTCGGCAATATTCCATTTCTTACAAGAGAAAATCCAAAAACTTCAACATACCATTCTAAGTTCTCTTTAGTCTTGCCCTAGTCTCCTTCCAGATGTACCTCAAACACATGCCTTTTAAATTCTGTGTTATCGCCAAACTGCTCCACTCCAGAAGCCTCAAAGCAAATAGAGATTACAAGAAAAACACACTAGACTAGAAGTCAGGAGAACTGGGTTCCAGTTGCATTAACTTTCTGGATGACCCTGTATAAGTCATTTATTCAACCAGAATGTCTGGAGTATTGAGATCACTTGGAAAGTGTGTTAAAGTCAACTTGTTACTAAATTAAAGTATAAATGTTTATGAATGACTTAATTTTTATATTCTAGAACAGAGCTTAGGTCCTGCATATAATATCATCCATATTCATTTTTTTAAACAAATGTGTTTTCCAGAATGGAAAGAAAATGACTGGTGTTACAATGAGCACCCAAGGAATCACCCAGAACCCTGGAAAAGTATAAGGATCCTTTCAGCTTTAATGCTATCACAAGCTGAGGTCACATGCTTTATTTCTCTTTGTGCCTCTCCTTCACATTCATCCCTTATAATGTCTTCCCACCTTCCTAGAAAGTGTTTAAATCCTCCCCATCCTTTAAGACCTCACTACTACTAATAGTAAGAGTTCTTTGAATGCTGCAACTTTCCAGTCCACAGTGAGCTTCCCCCCACACCAATCTCTAATACTGGCTGTGACTATTCTCTAGCTCTTCAAAATAGTCATCTTGTGATTTTTTTTTGTCTGTCAACAATATGGAACAGCTTGCCTTACCTAACTTACCTACACAGTGTATAAACTCCTATGGACATCCCTCTGTCTTATAGGCCTTGAGAAAAATTTTGTAGGGGATGAGGGGGTAGGGTAACAGGGTCCTGGTATAAGAGATAAATATGGCTGGTGAAGTATGGCTTAAATTCAAGAAGAACACCATTGTTATAATAATCATTATCATTGTCACTACCATTAACCTTAAAATGTATAGGACACAGTTTCAAATGTATTTTTACATCCATTTTCTTACACTGTCAAAGAGTCAAAGCTGGATAGGCCTTGGTTCTCTTTGCCTGGAGGGCTTAATAAAACACACATTTCTGGGCCCTACCATCAGAGCATCTGATTTGCTAGGTCTGGGATGAAGCCTGAGAATTTGTATTTCTAACAAGTTCCCAGGTGATACTTCTGCTGCTGGTCCAGGGATCATACTTTGAGAACCAGTGATCTAGTTCAGTCTTACCACTTTACAAATTAGGAAAATAGACCCAGAGTGAGGAAGAGACTTGTCCAAGATTATCTCACAAGTCAGTGACCAAGCTGAGGCTCCCAACTCCCAAGCAAGAGCTGTTTCTTCATCACACAGCTACACCTCCTCTTTTTTTCTCCCTCCCAAGGGTGCAGTGAAAATGAATTAAATGCTGTCTGGAAAAGCCCTTTGGGCTCTGCAAACCTAACATGCTTATAACCAGGTGGAAGTGTGTATTGCTCCACAGAGACATCTAACGCAACTAGGCCTCTCCTCTTCTCTGCCTGGACTCTGATGTTTGGATGATCCCCTTTGCCCCCACCCCATCCCAGCTGTGTCTGCAACAGTCAACCTTCTTGGCCCTGAGCCAGCTTGGGCCACTGTTACTAGTTGTCCCTTCCATGAGGCCGTGTGCACATGGAATGGCCCAGATCAGACAAGGGGATTGTGGGATAGGGGAAGTTGGTTTGCTCCAAGCAGGGCCCCAGATGGGCTTGAGGCTCAGGTTCCACCTGTGACCTGTGCCTTCCTTCACTCTCCCCAGGCCCAGCCAAGAGCAGTCTGGAAACTGAAGGCTGTATACAGGTCCTATTGGGAATGGAGGATGGTCTACACTCTTCCCACTGTGCACTTGTTTGCATGTTCAGGGTCTCAGTAGTGGGGTCACACCATTGATTACCAGGGATACGCAACCTATGACTTACATATTGGATTTTGTCCATGGCCTGTTTTTGTACTGTCCATGAGTGAAGAATGTTTTTTACATTTTAAATGGGGTAGGAGGAGGAGGAGAAGAGAACGAAGAGGAAGGAGGGGACGGGAGGAGTAGGAGGGCAGGAAGAAGAGGAAGAAAAGACAGAGACCATAGCGGCTTACAAAGCTTAAAATACTATCTGATTTTTTATAGAAAAAGTTTCCTGACCTCTGGACTTTATACTGATGCCAAGGGAGCCCTCAAATTACAGAATGTGAGAATTGGAAGGGCCTTGAAAGTTTAGTTAGTTGAAGATCAAACTTCATTCCTTAGTATCTCAGAGTTCTAGAAATGGCTCAAGGGATGCCTCTGAGGTAACCTGAGTATCCACTCCTTTACTCAACCTGCTTTCATAATGAAAGAAGCTATACTGATTTTATTTTTAAACAAGTTTATCCACCTTTAAAAATATTGAAAATCATTCACAGAAACCAAAGCCCATTTTATAGATATGAAAACTAAGGGCCAGAGAAGGAAAGGGGCATATTCAGGATCACATAATGACTCGGCCACGGTCAAAAGAGAAATCTAGGTGTGCTGACACCCCAGGTCCATAATCTTTACTCATCAAAATCCCACAAATAAAGGGGGACATAACTATAACAGTGTCAATTACCATTTACACAGGATTTGTCACTTTACAAAGTGTCTTCGCATGCTTGTCATCCAAACAGGTAGAACATATTAGCAGGCCTTTGCCAATTCCATTAATAGAAACAAGAAACCATTCTAGAACATTACATCATGTCATCCAACCCTCTCATTATACAGGTAAGAAAACTGAGATCCAGAATATGTAGGTGGCTTACCCAAGGTAAACAATGAGTCAGTGGCTTCACTCCTTCTACTTCATCACAATTAGAAATCAAATAATGCCAATCTGGGAAAGAACAAAGCATTTTGTCCCTGGGGATGAGCTTTCACTGCTTCCCTGCTCCTTGATAAACTGTGGCCTGAAAACTTTCATGGAACTCTCTTTTCTCTATATACTTACTCCCTAATTTATCTCATCAGATATTGAATAGACCTCTCAAATTCAACATGTCCAGAACTATACTCCTGATGACCCTATCTTCTAAAACAGAGCACCTGCTCCACCCACAGGGAAGAAATACCAGTGATTTGCAGACCACTTGAACCAACCCAAGGAATAAAAGGCATTGGTAAGTATAGTGATGAGTGAGACATTGCCTATATGGTATAAGCCAAGTCCCTTTCCAAAAAAGAAGCTGACTTTGACTGTCTCCTTTTGCAACCAGAGCATTCCGAGACAACACAAAATCAATTAATCTCAAACAGCATGAAATTAAAAGCAAACGCAAAAGTTATTTGTGAGTTTTTTTGCTCCTTTGAAAATCATTATTAAACGTAGTGAAAAGATGGAAAGTCACTATGAAAGGTAGTGAAAAGATGGAGGTAAACTAACCCAGAGATAAATGATCTCTGTTTATGTCTAGAAGCAGGTGGACTAGTCATATGGTGGTAAGAGGAGATGAGAGGAGAGAAAATATGAATAGGAAGCAATTAGAAGGGAGGAAAGTGGGGATAACCAGGCCCTAACCCCATATATGTTGAGGCTCAGGCTCAAGGAAATCTCCAATACCCCCAAATGAAGTCTGAGGGGGAAACTGCACCCTCCTCTACCCTCAAAGCTCTGGACACTCTGCATTTATAATGGCCAGCTGCAAACACTCTGGCCCACACTGCAACTTAACTCTCTTTGTAACAGACTCCTGAGCTCTTAGTTTTTTGGGGGGAACTGCCCTGGATGGGTAACTGGTTCAATGAGGTTGACAGAAAGTACTGGACTTGGAGTCAGAAGGCCTAGGTTCCAGGCTCAGATCCTCCCTAATTTTCTATGAGAACTTCCTCTACCCCCTACAGTTTTATCACATTAAAAATAAGAGGACTATACTTGGAGTATACAGTAAAACTTTGGATTGCGAGTAACTTGGTTTGCGAGTGTTCCACAAGACAAGCAAACATTTCTAATACATTTTAACGTGGTAAATGAGCGATGTCTTGCAATATGAGTAGTTTGTTTCCATAATGAATTAGGCTCGCAAACGAAGGTATTACTGTATATCTGTTTCTGAGCCAGTAGGAAGTCTTCAGGGTCTCAGTCTCCACTATGTTTTTTCAGTCAGTCCCATTCAGAACCCTGTACTCCACTCCAGCAAATATACAAAACAATTGAAGCTCCTTTACAAATGACTGGTGGTGTGCTCCTCTCAATAAGACCTAGAAATAAAAACTTATTAGTTAAGCCTCACTCATTTTAAAATGGGAAAACTAAAAACTAAGGCCCAGAGAAGGAATTTAATTTTCCTAAAGTTGCATAGGGAGCTAGTGGCAACAAACATTGCTCCCCAGACTTGAAAGGGAACTACCTCTGAGTGAACTGAGTCTGATGTGAGCTTTCACAGGAGATCAAATGGGCAACTGGGACATGTTAAAGCCACAAAGCAACCTCGTAGAAAGAGCCCTGGTAATAAAAGTCTAAGAGTCCTTCTACTTCTAGTTCTACCTCTATTACTAATAGCGATGTGGCCCTGGGCAGGTCCCTTCATCTTTTACGGTTTTAGATTCTTCATTAAAAAAATAAATAAATTGAACAAATAAATTTTAGAGAATAGAAATTCTCTAAAGACCTATCCCCTACTGTTTATACTCTATGAGATATGGTTCTATACTGAGCTCCTTTATCTGATCTTGAGCTCCTGATGGGGTTGGCCCCAAGGAAACTCATAGAAGGATACAAGGATAATGAGACTATGAGAAAAACTGTATCCACCACTCCAAAGAGAAGGATCAGGGCCCTGTAGATACCTGAAAAACTGTCCTTCTCCTTCTCACTGAACCACATTTTTCTAGTGGACTCCTAAACCCTAGAGAACTAGCTTTAAACATCATCTTATTTGTGAGGCCTACTCTGACTCTGCTGCAGACCTGATCACAGCTTCTTTTGGGTCATCACTATGCTTTATATAAATACCTTCATCAGAACATGGATTTTTCTGAATAGCCTTTCATTTATGAAATGAATAAATGGCTATAAATATGCTAAAGAAAGAGTATTGGGAACAGGAGATAAAAGTTGGAGTCAAGTGTTAGAGGGCACTAAAAACCAAAAAGCAGAGAGGCCTAAACCAGAGGAGGGTGCAATAGAGAGCCAGTAATGAGTAGTTTTGTGCAAGGTACATGGTGAAACAGGTGTTCAGTAAGGTGACAGTAAAAACATGGAGGTGGAAATGATCCTGAAGTTCAAGTGTCAGCCTATGTGCTAAGGAGGTGAGGGAAATCGTGACAACCCAGACACGACAGTGCATGGCCCACACTAAACTTCTGGCCAATTTCATGATGCAAAGATCTCTTTCTCTGATGCTATATGGACCCAAGTAAAGTTCTCTAGACCATGACCAGTGGTTTTTAAAGGGTCTCTGGGCAGTTCCTTACAGGAGCATGAAGAACCAGGATGGGCAAGGGAGGAGGAGGTAAGGCTAGGACTACTACCAGATGGCAGTAGGGCCTGTAGCCCATTTTGCTTTAAGACCATTTAGGAGGTGAGGGAAAGAGAACAGATGGGTCCAAGCCCTAAGCCACAGTGTATTGTAGTATACCTCATGAGTCAGCTCAGGGATGTCCCTTACCCACACAAATCCCTGGCATCCCTTAGTGCCTCCACACAGCAGGAGGAAACCAGTCCTACCAACAGCCTGTGCAAATGCCAAGCACAGGCTGAGAGGCCCCTAAAGAGAAGATTCAGAAGATATAAAAGGGTAGTGCAGTGAGTGGCTGGGCACAGTGACCAGCAAAGATTTTGGACTCCTGCTTCAAAGTGGGCTTGACCTAATGCTGCCTAACAAGGCAGAAAAAGGCTCAGCTTGGTTTGGCCTGACTTCAGAGGGGGCAATAAGTGCCCACAAACAGCCTGCTATAAAAAAAAGTGTGTGTGTGTGTGTATGTGTGTGTGTGTGTGTGTTTATATACATATCTGCTCCTTCTGGAAAATCATGGCCTTTAGCACATTCCCCAAAATGACATCAACCAGGGAGCAGTGCCAAAAATGTGACTTTCACATTTCTGCAGCAACAGACGATTTCCTCTCCCCACTTGGCTTTTTTTTCTTATATGTATAAATAAAGGAGCCAGTCAATCGTTCAAAAAATACGAACATCTTAAGCACTTCCAGGCTTTGCAAGTAGTAATTATTAATAGAAGCAAGTGACCATGCCTCTTAGAAATGTTATTTCATGTATCCCTTTCTGGTTCCTTAAAGGAGATTTATATATGCAGCCATGCTGAACTGAAATAATAAGAGTTGACACAATGACCACACCAAAATGGATTTTTTCCCTACTTGATTTATATCACCAACCTTGCACATGAATGTTCTATTTGGTCTGCCCTAATACTCTTTAGTCTGGAGGCAAGGAACTGGAGGTCACCCAGCTAGCTCCCAGTGGCTGAGGATAGAATCAACCAGGGTGAAAGAAGGAGGGAAACTTCAGGGAAGCCCAGCTATGTGACTGGCCCACTGTTGTTCAGACTTACCCAGAGGTCACTCTAAAGTCTAACAATGAAAGAAAAGCAAGATTCACTGTTTAATATTTGCCTTCACCTTTTATCCCCTTGTTCTCACCTTCTTGCCTAATCTGCGTTTCTTCTACAGCTATTGCGTTACTCTAAACTTTGGAGATAATGTATCTCTTACACTTTCACTACCTGGATGGCTCTCTGTTTCCTCTCCACCAACCACTTGCCTCAGCAGTCCTGTCAATATAACAGAGCCTTGGAAACCCCACCCACCTACATAGCTCAGGTCTAGTTGCTTTGTAGGCAACAGCTTTTCAGTGTGAGTTATAGCTGCTGCTCTAAAGGGAGCTAAGTCCCAAAAATGTCTCCATCTTCTCAGGTGAGGGGGTTTTCTGATTTATCTAGAAGTCAATGGGCTACTTACTGGCCCATACATGATGTGAATAACCTGCTCTGCTGCTAAAAAGATTTTGCCCTCCAGCTGCTGGTGATGTTCAACTAGTTATCTAGCTGAGGGTGGGCTGCCCCATTCCAGGAGGTGGCAGTAGAGATGCCAATATAGAGGTCTCTGTGGTATAAGACCAGAGTAATTTTCCCTAAACACATGGGTCCATGTATTATTAAAGTCAGGAGCCAGAGAGCAAAATAAATGCCAGCTAAGGGTTTGCATTAAGGGTTGATTCAAAGACAAAAGCAGGTCAAATTAAGCTGGGATCAGTTCTTCAGCTTCCTGGACTTTAGGAGACAACTTAAAAGGTCAGTTTTTCTACGTAACATTGATGATGTTATCTATGTTAAAGAAGTGTAAGGTGATCCTTCCAAAATTATATGAGAATCTAAAGAAATATTGGAAGTCCTTGAGGCTTGCTAGCATAAGGGTTCTAATATGTATTGAGTTATTTGGGTGCGAGTCCATCAAAATAACCCATGGAGAGATAGCATGTATGAAATCTCAACCACGACTTGATCAAATTTGCATTTTACAGATTTAGTTAAGGGTTGGAATTGTTGTGAGTGTTCTGAACTCAGTCAGTCCCTTAGAATAAATCAAACAACATGTTTCAGAGATTAAGTGTATGGATTTCATTGATAAACAGACCTGGGCATAAGCTTCCTTGATGTATGACACACTGCAAGGTATTTAGCCTCTCTATACCACATTTTCGTAATTTGGAATATAGGGATAATGATAGCACCAACTTAATAAGTTTGTTGTAAGAAATAAATAAAACAATATATATAAATCATATATATATATTATATATTCTTTGTATATATACATATACACACATTATATATGGATATGCATATATATATGTATATATACATATATACATACACACACACACACGCCACTTAGTGTAGTGTTTGGCACATGGTAAGTAACCAATAAATGGTAAACTATTATTATCATCCAGATGATTACCTGTTTATTAGGCTACACAATACATAAAATGTCACAGTCACACATGTAGAACATGATAGAGACCAGATATCATGACTCTATATCCACAGTGCCTGTATCTGATTTAGTGTGTCATTTTACAAGTTTACAAATAAAACAGTTTGCCCCTAAAAGGACCAGTTTTGTCAAACTAATAGTAAAAATGTTGATTGAGCAAGTCGAGGACACTGATTACAATGCAGACTTCGTAGTTATTATGGAACAGTACTTCTTATTCTAGATGGTAAAAATTACAAATGGCTTGTCAAATGTTTTTCTGCATCTATTGATATAATCATATGATTTCTACCTTATATTTTGTTTATGTGGTGTATCACATTGAGCAATTTGCATATGTTGAACCATCCTTGTGCCTCTGGAATGAACCCCACTTGATTGTGATAGATGATCTTTTTAATGCTTTGTTGTATTCAATTTGCTAGAATTTTGTTTAGGATTATTGCATCTGTATTCACCAGAAATTTCGTTTTTTGGTTGTTGTTTTTTTAGTGTTATCCTTAACAGTTTTTGGTATCAGGTTTAAGATTAAAACACTTAATAAAATGGGTATAGAAGTAAAGTACCTCAAGAGAATAAAGGCCGTATACAACAAACCCTCAACTAATATCATACCTAATGGTGAAACACTGAAAGCTTTTCCTCTAAAACCAGGAGGAAGACAGGGATGCCCCCTATCAGCACTGTTTTTCAACATAGTATTGGAAGTCCTAGCCAGAGCAATCAGGCAAGGTAAAGAAATAAAAGGCATCAAATTGGGAATGAAGAAGGTAAATTGTCACTTTTTGCAGATCACATGATCCTTTATATAGAAAACCTTAAAGACGCCACCAAAAAGCTATAAGACACAATAAATGAATACAATGAAATTTGCTGTATACAAAAACAATGTACATAAATTAATTGCATTCCTATATACTAACAATGAAATTTCAGAAAAAGAAATAAAAAAAACTTCATTGTCCAACCTTGTGTATACACACACACACACACACACACACACACACACGTGCATGCATGGTCTGACAATTAACTTTGTGAACTTGTTGCAACGATATTGCTAACATTTTTTTCATATCAGAGGAATTATTCATTATGAACTTGTACCAATTGCACAAACAGTTAACCAAGTTTACTCTTTGGAAGTGCTGAAAAGTTAGACAACCTGAACTTTTCACCAACAAGTCATGGCTCTTGCATCATGACAATAGGCCAACTTACATGGCACTGTCTGTGAGGGAGTTTTTAGCCAGTTAACAAATAACTGTACTGGAACACCCTCCCTACTCACCTGATTTGGCCCCCAATGGATTCTTTCTTTACCAGAAGATAAAGGAAATATAAAAAGGAAGATATTTTGATGACATTCAGGACATCAAGGTTAATATGATGACAGCTCTGATGGCCATTCCAGAAAGAGTTCCAAAATTGCTTTGAAGGATGGACTAGGTGCTAGCATTGGTTCATAGCTTCCCAAGGGGAGTACTTCAAAGGTGGCTGTAGTGATATTCAGCAATGACATATATAGCACTTTTTCTAGGATGAGTTCGCAAACTTGTCAGACAGTGTGTGTGTGTGTGTGTGTGTGTGTGTGTGTGTAGCCACGGGATGTGGATTATAGCATAGTGAAGATAATCAATGTATTATTATACATTGTACAATTACACAGTTACATCATACAATGTTAGAGGGGTAGTATATTAGGGGGTTATCACTTTGTGATGGGTGTCAATGTCTAACTATTACATTCTTTGTACACCTGGAAAAAAAACAGCATGGTATTGGCAGAAAAAGCAAACACCCAAACCAATGGAATAGAACTGAAAACCCAGAAATAAACCCACATATATATATGGGCAGATCATTTTTGACAAAGGAGCCAAAAACAAACATTGGAGAAAAGATAGCCTCTTCAATAAATGGTACCAGAAAAATTGGAAAGTAATGTGCAAAAGAATAAAACTACACTGCTACCTGTCACCAGATACCAAAATTAACTCAAAATGGATCAAAGACATAAACATAAGACCTGAAGCAATAAACTGCATAAAAAATCATAGGTAATAAATTTATGGTCTTTGGATTCAAAGAGGATTTTATGAATTTGACCTAAAAACAAGGGAAGTAGGACTTCCGGTAAGATGGAGGAATAGACAGACGCTGTGCCAACTACCACCCAGGATCACAACGAAATTACAAATAATTTATTCAACCTTGGAAATTCCCTGGACCCTAGATGAACAGAACCTCTAAACGAAGGACTTAAAGATTATGCCACCTCAAGACCGGTAGGAGGGGCGGAGACGAGAGAGGGCGAAATCCGTGAGGGACTGCTCAGTGGTGGGGAGGCTTCTCCAGTTGGGGGCGAGACCCTCCGGCCCCACACCACGCTCACCACCCCAGAGTTACGTTGCTGGGAAGAGGAGTTCTATGATAGCTGGAAGGAGAAAATAGAGAGGACTCTCTTTGCTCGGCTAGGTGAGGCTGGGGGCAGCTGGAGAAACAGTGGAAACGGCAAACCGACTCGCTCGCTGGTGAGCACTCACCCGGTTCCTGGTGGAGGGAGTGGCTTTGTGAGGGGGGCCCATGAGCGTCCTGGAAGGACTGAACTGAGTGCCTTTGGTGCGGAAGCTGGAGATTTTTGGTATCATTCTTCGCCTAGAGTGGAGCTTGCACACAAGTAGTGCACAGGAGGCCGCCATTTTTTCAGGGCTGGGCCCTCCCACAGAGGCTCAGGTCTAGTACTGCATTGGTCCGCTGGAATTGACGCAGGAGTGCATGCGTGCGTGCGTGCGTGCGCATGTGCGCATGCGGCCTTGGATCCCCACCCTCCATACTGTTTGTGCTGTGTAGCCAGGGAAACACCGGGCAAGCGCGCTCCGACTACAACAGACTGCTTATTGAGACCCGGAAGTGCGCGACTCGCCTTAGGTCCCTGATTTCCGCACTGCGCTTGCAGTGTTGTCTTGGTGACAATTGGCTGTCGGGCTGCTCAGCCTGATCTTTGAGTGGCTGATTGGGACAGGCTGAGACAGGGAGTTTTCCTGGGAGTGTAGGGCTGTGAGCTGTGCGCCTGTGTGATTCAGCCAGGGCTTTCCAGGCAAGTCTGTGTGGGTTGGCTGCTGATGCAGGAGTGCATGCTGCTCTGACTTGGTGGGGGCCACTGACCACACCATGTGGTGCCTTGGGGGCCTGCCCCACCCACCTAGAGCTGTGTAGCCAGAGGCACCCTGAGACCCTGGTCCCTAGCTCCTACCTCTGCAGGCCACAGAGGGTTTTTTGCAGCAGCAGACAGCCCGCAACAACCTGTGAGGATTTTTGGTGCTGGGCACAGTTCCAGAGCACACAGCAACTAATTGTGGGAAGATTACTTCAAGTCTAGAGGGAGTTCGACGCATGATGCACTGAGCCCTTCCCCTCAGCAGCTGGTGCTGAGTCACCCAGAATCTCTCTATTGCTGAGCAAGTGGTCTGCAGATTACAGTGGGCAGAGAGCCCCTCCATGGTTTTTTTTTCTTTTTCCTTTTTTTCCCCTTTTCTCTTTTTTCTTTTTTTTTTCTTTTTTTCTTTTTTCTTTTTTCTTTCTAGGTGATCTAATACATCAAAGCAATCAGAGCAACAACTAGAATGAAGAAACAAAGAAACTTGTCCCAAGTAAAAGATCAGAAGGAACCTAAAGAAATGCAACTAAATGAAACAGAGGTATGCAACCTTTCAGAGACAGAGTTCTGAACACTGAAGATAGGAATGTTTCATGACCTTAAGGAGGACATAAAGAAGGATACAGAAATCATTAAAAAAACAACCAGGTAGAACTAAAGAATACAATAACTGAAATGAAGAACACACTCGAAGGAATCACCAGTAGATTAGATGAAGCAGAGGAT
>NW_017731471.1:195745-196559 GCF_001890085.2 Hipposideros armiger
GAAGGCAGTCATAAGAGGAAAATTCATAGTATTGCAGGCGTATCTAAAGAAAGAAGAACAATCTGATATCAAAAGACTATCTTTACACCTAAGGGAACTGGAGAAAGAACAGCAAAACAAGTCCAAAGGGAGTACAAGGAAGGAAATAATAAAGACCAGAGCAGAAATAAATGAAATAGAGACCAAAAAAAGAATACAAAAGATCAATGAAACCAAGAGCTGGTTTTTTGAAAAGATAAACAAAATCAACAAACCCTTACCCAGACTTACCAAGAAATAGAGAGAGATGACCCAATTTAGTGAAATCAGAAATGAAAGAGGGGAAGTGACAACAGACCCCACAGAAATACAGGAAATTGTAAGAAAATACTACGAGCAGCTATATGCCAACAAATTTGACAATCTGGAAGAAATGGATAAATTTCTAGAAGCTTGCAATCTACCAAGTCTGAATAAAACAGAAACAGAAACTCTGAACAGACTGATACTACCAAAGAAATTGAGTCGCTAATCAACAAGCTTCCAACAAACAAAAGTCCTGGACCAGATGGCTTCACAGACGAATTTTGCAAAACATTCAAAAATGAATTAATACCTATTCTCCTCAAATTATTCCAAAAAATACAGAAGGAGGAAAGGCTCCCAAACACATTTTATGAGGCCACTATTACTCTGATCTCAAAGTCAGACAAAGATATTACAAAAAAAGAAAACTACAGGTCAATATCCCTAATGAACATAGATGCAAAAATCCTCAACAAAATACTAGCAAACCGAATTCAGTGTCACATTAAAAAGATCATACACCACGATC
>NW_017731471.1:198121-209144 GCF_001890085.2 Hipposideros armiger
CCTGGTGCACTGTTGGTGGGACTGCAGATTGGTGCAGCCATTATGGAAATCAGTATGGAGGTATCTCAAAAAACTGGAAATGAAACTACCTTATGACCCAGCAATTCCACTCTTGGGTATCTATTCAGAGAAACCCAAGACGCTAATTGGAAAAAATATATGTACCCCTATGTTTATTGCAGAGCTATTCACAATAGCCAAGACTTGGAAACAACCGAAATATTCATCAGTAGACGACTGGATTAAGAAATTGTGGTACATTTATGCAAAGGATTATTACTCCGCCATAAAAAGAATGAAATCGTAACATTTGGGACAATATGGAGGGACTTAGAGACTATTATGTTAAGTGAAATAAGTCGGTCAGAGAAAGACAAATACCATATGATTTCACTAATATGTGGAACCTAAAAAACTGAATGGGCGAGGAAAGTGAACAGAGTTGGTCTCAGAGATGTGGGGGTGCAGCTGATGGCTGTTGGTTGGGGGCAATGGGGATGAGGGAGAGAGGGATGGGGCTGCACAGCATAAATACGCAGCTTCAGTGTTGCCATGGGGACCTGGGGGACAATTCAAGGAATGTAATTGATAATGTTGTGAATATTTTGTAGGGTGTCAGGTGGTCACATGTCTTGCATCATGGATGGGGAAGAGGCTTGACCACTGCACTGTACACCTGAAGCTGATGTTGTATAATATTGTATGTCAACTATAAAATATATATGTATTTTATATATATTTATTTATTTATTTATTTATTTATTTATAGGCATGGGATGTGGAGTATAGTGTGGGAGTGGAGTCAAGGGATTTGTAATAGATATGTATGATTTTGGGGGGGAAATGGGGCAGCGGATTGGGGGAGGAGGGTTGTCACTCTGAGGGGGTAAAAAGTATATCTATTGAACTGTGTAGTACAGCTGAAACTAATTCTAAAAAGTGTGTATTTCATAATAAACTATAATTTAATAAAAAAACAAGGGAAGTAAAAGCAAATATAAATGAATGAGACTATATCAAACTGAAAAGCTTCTGCTCAGTAAAAGAACCATTAACAAAACAAAGAGGTAATCAACTGAATAAGAGAAGATACTTGCAAACAATGCTTCCAATAAGGGGTTGATATCCAAAAAATATAAACAACTCATAAAACTCAACATCAAAACAACAAACAATTCAATTTAAAAATGCACAAAGGACCTTGAACAGTCACTTCTCCCAAAACGATAAATGTATAGCCAACAGATATATGAAAAAATGCTCAACTTCACTAGCTATTAGGGAAATGTAAATCAAAAGTACAATAAGATACCATCTCATACCTGTTAGAATGGTTATCATCAACTAGACAAATAACATCAAGTGTTGGAAAGGCTGTGGAGGAAAAGGAACCTTCATACACTGCTGTTGAGAATGTACATTGGTACAGCTACTATGGAAAACAGTACATTTGTTCCTCAAAAACATAAGAATAGAATTTCCATATGACACAGCAATCCCACGTCTGGGTATATAGCCAAAAAACCTGAAAATATTTATCTGTAAAGATATATGTAGCTCAATGTTCATTGCAGCATTATCAACTGAAGTGTCCTTTGACAGGTGATTGGATGGTGAACTGGTACATATACACAATGGAATAGTACTCAGCCATAAGAAAAGATGAAATACTGCCATTTGTGACGACATGGATGGATCTTGAGTGTATCATGCTAAGTGAAATAAGTCAGACAGAAAAAGTCAAGAACCATATGACTTCACTCATATGTGGGATATAAAACTGAAAGCAACAAAGGAACACGACAAATAAAGAAACAAAACCTCATAGACAGACTACAGTTTAGCAGTTACCAGAGGATAAGTGAGGGGGTGGTGGCAGAAGAGGGAAAAGGGGGTCAAATATATGGTGATGTATTATAGAAATGTACACTTGAAACCTATATAATTTTACTAACCATGTCACTCCCAATGAACTCAATTAAAAAAATTACAGTTTCCTAAATAAGGGAAGTAGAAGAATAAAAGGAATCTTGGCAAAAGTGTAATGCAAGGAAGTGCTAAAGGACTTGTTATGGTCTTGCTTAACTCCTCAAGATTTTTTCTAATTCAGGATCTGGAACCTGAACTCATTCTGCTGTATCACCAACATATCCCATTCTAGTGGGTCAGCATACAAACTGGAAACTGGAAACTGGAAAGTCAGCATACAAACAAGAAAAAATAATCCTCTCATGACCCTACTCTCTCTTGCTACTACTGCCCAAACTATCTGCTCTTTATGAAAGAAAAATTTCTTCAAAGTATTGTCTACAGTCACTGTCTCCACTGCCTTATCTCTGTTTCTAAACTCAATCCACTCCAATTGCAATTAAAAATTAAAATTTCACTGAAACTACTTGTCAGTCACCAATGGCATCCATATTACTACTAATGCATAGAAACCTCTCTGCCTCAGCATATTCAAGCAGTGGGCAGCATTTAACCTGATTAATCACTCTCTTCTAGTTTTTAAAAAATTTTTTTTTCATTTACAGCTATGTTAATAAGGGATATTGGCCTATAATTTTTTTTTGTAATGTCTTCATCGGGTTTTGGAATCTGGGTAATGGTAGCCTTATAAAACGAACTTGCAAGCCTCTTCTCTTGAGTTTATTGGAATAGTTTGAGAAGAATTGGTGTTAATTCTTCCTCAATGTTTGGTAAAATATTCCTGTTAAGCCATCTGGTCCAAAACTTTTATTTATTGGGAGCTTGTTCATTGCTGATTTGATTTCATTAGTAGTAATTGGTCGGTTCACATTACTTTGTTTCTTCTTGGTTCAACCTTGGAAGATTGTGTGCCTCTAGGAATTTATCCATTTCTTTCAGATTGTCACACTTGTTGGTATATAATTGCTTGCAGTAATTTATTAAATTTTTTTTGTATTTCTGTGTGGTTCCCATTGTCACTTCTCCATTTTCATTTCTTATTTTATTTATTTGGGTCCTCTCTCTTTTTTCCTTGAGTTGTCTGTTTAGTGCTTTATCAATTTTGTTTATTTTTTAAAAGGACAAGCTCTTGGTTTCATTGATCTACAGCATTGCTTTTTAGCCTCTATTTTGTGTATTTCCCCTCTGATCTTTATTATTTCCTTTTTTTCTCACACTTTAAGGTTATTTTGCTTTTTTTCCAGGTCCCTTAAGTGTAAGATTAAAGTGTTTAATTTGAGATTTTTCTTATTTCTTGATGTAGGACTGTATTTCTATGAATTCCCTCTTAGCACTGCTTTTATGTGTCCCACAGATTTTGGCTCACTGTGTTTTCATTTTCATTTGTCTCAAGGTAACTTTTGATTTCATCCTTGATTTCATTGTTAACTCATTCAATGTTTAGTAGAGTGTTATTTAGCCTCCATGTGTTTGTGTGTTTTTCAGGGGCTTTTTTGTAATTGATTTCTAGTTTCATACCTTTGTGGTCAGAGAAGGCACTTGATATAATTTCAATCTTCTTAAATTTATTGAGACGTGTTTTGTGGCCTAACATGTGGTCTATCTTGAAAAATGTTCCATATGCACTTGAAAAGAATGTATATTCTGCTGCTTTAGGTTGAGATGCTCTACAAATATTAATTAAATCCATCTGGTCTACTGTGTTGTCTAAGGTCACTCTTTCCTTGTTGATTTTCTGTCTAGTGTTGAAGATCTGTCAATTGGTGTCATTTGGGTGTTAAAGTCCCCTACTATGCTGTATTACTGTCAATCTCTCATTTTATGTCAGTCAATATTGGTTTTATATAGCTAGGTGCTCTTATGTTGGGTGCATAGGTGTTTACCAGTGTTACTTATGTCCTCTGATTGAATTGATCCCTTTATCATTATGTAATGTTCTCTTTTTTCTTAATATAGCCTTTGTTTTAAAGTCTATATTGTCTGATATAAGTATTGCTACTCCAGCTTTTTTCATTTTCATTTGTGTGAATTTTTTTTCTATTCTTTTCCTTTCCTTCTATGTATGTCTTTTGCTCTGAAGTGGGTCTCTTGTAGACAGCATATGTATGAGTCTTGTTTTCTTGTCCATTCTGCTACCCTATCTTTTTATTGGAGCATTTAGTCCATTTATATTTAAACTGGTTATTGGTAGATACATAGTTATTGGCATTTTATTGTTCATATTATTTATATTCATTTATTTGTTTTTCCCTTTCTTGTCCTTAAAGCAGTCCCTTTAACATTTCTTGTAGTACTGGCTTGGTAGTAATGAATTCCTTTAACTTTTTTTTGTCTGAGAAGCTCCTTATGTCTTCCTCAATTTTAAATGATAGCCTTGCTTAGTAGAGTGGTCTTGGATGTAGGCCCTTGCTTTTCATCATGTTGAATATTTCCCACCACCCCCTTCTGTGTCCTGCAGACTTTCTGTTGAGAAATCAGCTGACAATCTTATGGGAGCTCCCTTGTAAGTAACTAGTTGCCTTTCTCTTGCTGCTTTTAGGATTCTCTTTTTGTCTTTACCTTTGCCATTTTAATTATGATGTGTCTTGGTGTGGGCCTGTTTGGGTTTATGTTATTTGGGACTCTCTGCACTTTCTGGGTTTGTATGTCTATTTCCTTCACCAGGTTAGGGAAGTTTTTGGTTATTATTTCTTCAAATGGGTTCTCAATCCATAGCTCCCTCTCACTTCTCCTTTCAGTACTCCTATGATGAGAATGTCGGTAAGTTTGATGTTATCCCAGAGGTCTCTTGGGGCCGGCCGAGTGGCGCGTTGGTTAAGAGCTGACTTGGGACACCAGAGGGCCCTGGTTCGTATCCCACATATGAGGGCCAGTGACACTGTCCTCCACAGCTAAGATGCTGAACAACAGCTCAACCTGGAGCTGGGCTGCCGTGAGTCACCGGCAACGGCGTAGGCTGCAGCCCCTGTGGCAGTGGGTTGCCATGGGCTACCGTGTGTAGTCAGCAGCCAGCGTGAGCGGCCAGCAGCCGCAGGGCCGTTCAGAAGCCGGTGACTGATCTTCCTCGCCTGGGAAGAGCGCAATGATGGTGCCAACTTGGGCCAGTGAAGCAACGTCCTCCACAACTAGACTGAAGAACAAAACGACAGCAAATTGTCTGTTCCCCTTCCCCAATTCCCCAGCACTGTTCCCATCCCCCCAATTCCCCAATAAAAATCTTTTAAAAAAAAACATAAACAACTCATACACACAGAGCATTTTGATAGTTGCCAGATGGGGTGGTTGTGGGTAATCCATAAAAGGAGGGAGAGCTGTAAGAGGTACAAAATAGTCATGGGTATGTAGAATATAGCATGAGTATTATTGTCATTAGTATTGCAATAATTGTAAATAGTGTCAAATGACCACTGGATTTATCAGGGGGATGACTTCATAAGTTACATAAATGTCTAATCACTATGTTGTACACCTGAAATTAATATAATACTGTATTACAAATGTAACTGAATATATATATACATATATATATATATATGTATATATATATTAAATCATACATCATGACCAACTCGAATTTAATCTTGTGATACAAGGTTAGTTCAGTAACCACAAATCAATTAATGTGATAAACCACATAAATAAAAGAAAAGATAAAATCCCTTTAATCATAACAATAGATGCAAAAAAAAACATTTGACAATATCCAGTATCCATTTATCATTTTAAAAAGTCTCTGCAAGTGGGAATAGAGGGAACATACCTCAACATAATAAAGGCCACATATGACAAATGCAAAGCTAACATGATACTCAACATGAAAAAGCTAAAACCTTCTACTTAAGATCACTAACACAACAAGAATTCCCATTTTCACCACTTTTATTCAACACAATATTGGAAATCGTAGCCACAGCAATCAGACAAGAAAAATAAATAAAAGTCATTCATATTGGAAAAGGGAAGTAAAACTGTCATTATTCGCAAATGACATGATGCTATATATACAAAACCCTAAAGGTTCCAAAAAAGCTATTAGAGCTGATAAATTAATTAATTAAAGTAGCAGGATACAAAATTATTATTCATCAATCTGTTGTATTTTTATACACCAATAACAAAGTATCAGAAAAAAGAAATTAATGTAACAATCCCACTTACAATTACATCAAAAAAATACCTAGAGATAAATTTAACCAAGGAGGTAATAGACCTATACTCAGAAAACTAGGGGATGACATTATAGAAATGGCAGCATGAGGTGAACTTCTTGAAATATCCCCTGGAATTTACAACAAATTGAAAACTATAACTCCACAAAAGACTCCCAGTGCAAGAGAGAGACAAGACTAAGAGATTCACCACTGAAATCATGTAAAGTGGGCAAATTAGGCATGTGGGGGAGGAGAGAAGGGGGAAGTGTGCAGACACAAGCCGCGCAGGCATAGGATGCAGACTGGAGCTTAGAGCTCTGAGCTCCCTGCATTCCAGAGCTACTGACATCATGGGAGAGGGAAGAATTCGGACTGCTAGTGCTCCCCTAATGGCCGACAGGCCAGCCTGAGGGATCATGATATAACACAGCTGAACCCAGTGCTCATGACAGAGACCTTGGAGCAAAGACTGAGGAAAGAAGGGTGAAAATGGAAGTTGAAGCACTCACTGCCCAGCAGAGGACAGAAGGAATAGGCACAGAGCCTAGTTACCCTGTCCCCACCCTCCCAGAGCTCACCACACCCCCACCTGTCCAGTGCTAGGAGCAGGACAGTAGCAGCGTCAGATCAAAAGAACTGAATATTTGCAGTTCTGGAACTGCAGCCTGCAGCCACGGACTAGTGGCCCAACTACTTCTGGCAAAGGGAGAAGAGTCTAGGGTACAGGAATGGCTGTGCTAGTGGTCACCACTATTGCTCAGAGCCACCTCTCACAACCCACCCCAGCTTTGCCCTCAACTGTCTGGGCGGATCCCAGCAGGGGTAATCCAAGCCAATTAAACACACAGGCCCTGAATCTGGTGCAAGAAGAGCTCTGGAACTTCAAAAGCTCTCCAAATCCCCCCCAGGAAGACAATACCCAGAGACCCAGGCAACCTGCTCAGAGAGGAGAAGCCCGTCTTTCAGGGAAACCCTCCATTGAGTGAGAGCTGGAATGGTGCAAAGGAAATACAATGCTACAGCGAGCAAGAGCATAAAAGGCTGCAGTCAGAGAGAAAATATAGCAATCTACCAAGACCTACTGGAAAGCAAAATAAAGACCTCTTCTTATCAACCTGTTGCAGAACCCACTCCCATAGATACCTAGGAAAAGAAATAATAATGCATTAATTGCCATGAACAACCAAGGTAACAAAGAAGCTCAGAAAGAAAATGAAGAATCTACAGAAAATGAACTAAAAGACATGAAAATATGTGAATTAAATGACAGAGAATTCAAGATTGCAGTTCTTAAAAAACTCAACAAGATGCAAGAAAACAAACAGGCAGCTTAATGAACTCAGAAACACGATCAAAGAACAAAATGAACATTTTACCAAAGATACTGACATTTTAAAAAAGAACCAAAGAGAATTTCTGGAGAATAAGAACTCAGTAAAAGAAATGAAGAAGGAAATAGCCAGCTTAGGTAATAGAAATAACCAGATGGAGGAAAGAATAAATGACATCGAACATAGAAATCTGAAAATGGCACAGATGGAAGAAGAGAGAGACTTGAGGGTTAAAATAAATGAAAGAACTCTACAAGAACTTTCTGACTCCATCAAAAAGAGCAACATTAGGATAATGGGCATACTGAAAGGAGAAGAAAGGGAGAAGGGAACACAGAGTATATTCAAACAAACAGTCGAGACATGTGACCATTTGACACCCTATAAAATATTTACAACATTATTAATTATATTCCCCAAACTGTCTTTCATATCCCAGTGGCAATATTGTAGTTACCTATTTATGCTGTCTAATCCCTTCCCCTTCGCCCTCATTCCCACACCATTCCCAACTAGCAACCATCAGTTTTTCCTCTATATCTCTGAGACTATTTCTGTTCACTTTGCTCATTCATTCAGTTTTTTTAGAAATGTCCATTGATCAATGAATAAACAAATTGATAAAAAATGAAGTACTCATATATATTACAATATGGATGAAAGTCCAAAACATGATGCTAAGTAAAAGAAGCCAGACATAAAGGGTCACATATCATATGATTCCATTTACATAAAATATCCAGAACAAATAAATCTATAGAAAGAGAACCCCTATTGGTGGTGACCAGGGACTGGAGGAAGGAAGAATAGGGAGAAACTGTTTAATGGGTATGCACTTTTACTTTGGCGTGTTGGAAATGCTATGGAACTAGATAGAGGAGATAGTTGTACAATATTGTGAATGTAATAAAATTGTTCACTTAAAAATGAAAAACAAAAAACAATACTCGATGAGAACTCCACAAACTTCTAGGAAGAACTGGATCCACAAATCCAACAAGCAAATAGAACACCTAATTACATCAATCATGACAGGCCTTCTCTATGGCACATTGTATTGAAGCTATCAAAAATTAATGATAAAGAATCCTAAAGGCAGCAAGGGAAAAGAAGACAGTAACCTACAAAGAAAAGCCCATTAGATTATCATCAGATTTTTCAGCAGAAACTCTACAGGCCAGGAGAGAGTGAAATCAAATATTCAAACTATTGAAAGAGAGAAATTACGAGCCAAGAATAATACATCCAGCAAAGATATCCTTTATAAAAGAAGGAGGAATAAAGACCTTTCCAGACATACAGAAGCTAAGGGAATTATCTAACACACAACCTGCACTTCAAGAAATCCTGAAGGAGTCTATTCGACCTGAAACAAAAAAACAAAACAATACAAAACCATGAGTAATATTATCAAGAGACAGGCAGAAGCAGGAAATGGCAACCTCTACAACAAAAAAGACACTATACACCTAAAAATAAAACACAGAGTAAAGAATGGGGGGAAAACACTTAAAAAAAACACAAGGAAAGGGACTGCCAGTAAGATGGCAGAATAGACAACCACTGTGACGACTACCTCCCAGGATCACACTAAAATTACAAATAATTTATAAGATATTCAACCTCAGAAGTTCCCTGGACCCTAGATGAGCAGAACCTCTAAATGAAGGACTTAAAGAGGAGGACACGTCAAGTCCGGTAGGAGGGGCGGAGACGAGAGAGGCCAAACCCCGTGAGGGACACCTCAGCGGAGGGGAGGCTTCTCCAGTTGGGGGCGAGACCCTCCAGCCCCACTCCGCGCTCACCACCCCAGAGTTACATTGCCAGTAAGAGGAGTTCTACAATAGCTGAAAGTACAAAATAAAGAAGACTCTCTTTCCTCAACTTGGTGAGGCTAAGGGCAGCTGGAGAACCAGTGGAGCCGGCAAACTGACTAGCAAGCTGGTGAGCACCCACCTGGTTCCTGGTGGAGGGAGTGGCTTTGTGAGCGGGGGCCCAGGAGCCTGCGGGGGGAAGGACTGAACTGAGGGCCTTTGGCACAGGAGCTGGAGGTTTTTGGGACCATTGTTCCCCTGGTGTGGAGCTTGCACATGAGTAGTGCACAGGAGGCTGCCATTTTTTTGGGCTGGGCCCTCACACAGAGGCTCAAGTCTGGGACTGCATTGGTCTGCCAGACTGGTGCAGAAGTGCGTGTGTGCATGTGTGCGTGTGTGTGCGCACATGCGGCCTTGGATTCCCCACTCTCCATACTGTTTGTGCTGCATAGCCAGGGAAACACCGGGCAAGTGCACTCCGTCTACAACAGACTGCTTATTGAGACCCAGAAGTGCACGACTCACCTTAGGTTCCCGATCTCTGCACTGCGCGTGCAGAGTTGTCTTGGTGGCAATTGGCTGACAGGCTGCTTTTCCTGATCTTTGAGTGGCTGATTGGGACAGGCTGAGACAGGGAGTTTTCCTGGGAGTGTAGGGCCGCGAGCTGTGCACCTGCGTGATTCAGCCGGTGCTTTCCAGGCGAGTTTGTGTGGGTTGGCTGCTGATGCAGGAGTGCATGCTGCTCTGACTTGGTGGGGGCCACTGACCACACCCTGTGGTGCCTTGGGGGCCTGCCCCACCCACTTAGAGCTGTGTTTCCAGGGGCACCCTGAGCCCCTGGTCCCTGGCTCCTACCTCTGCAGGCCACAGAGGGATTTTTTGCAGCAGCAGACAGCCCACAACAACCTGTGAGGATTTTTGGTAGTGAGCACGGTTCCAGAGCACACTGCAATTAATTGTGGGAAGATTACTTCAAGTCTAGAGGGAGTTCGGCGCATGACACACTGAGCCCTTCCCCCCAACAGCTGGTGCTAAGTCACCCAGAATATCTCTATTGCTGGGCAAGTGGTCTGCAGATTAAAGCGGGCAGAGAGCCCCCTCTTTTTTTTTCTTTTTCTTTCTTTTTTTTTTCTCTTTGGCTCTTTATTCTTTCTTTTTCTTTTTTTTTCTTTTTCCTTTTTTCTTTCGAGGTGATCTAATACATCGAAGCAATGAGAGTGACAGTCAGAATGAAGAAACAAAGAAACATGTCCCAATTAAAAGATCAGAAGAAATCTCAAGAAATGCAACTAAATGAAACAGAGGTATCCAACCTTTCAGAGACACAGTGAGAGTTTAGAACACTGATGATAAGAATGTTTCAGGAACTTAAGGAGGACATAAAGAAGGATACAGAAATCATAAAAAACAACTAGGTAGAACTAAATGATACAATAACTGAAATGAAGAACACACTCGAAGTAATCACCAGTAGGTTACATGAAGCAGAGGATCAGATCAGTGATTTAGAAGACAAAATAGCAGAAATCACCCACTTGGAACAACAAAAAGAAAAAAGAATAAAAAACAATGAAAATAATTTAAGAGACCTGGTGACAACATCAAATGCAACAACATTCGCATGATAGGAATACCAGAAGGAGAAGAGTAGAAGCAAGGGATCAAGAATGTATTTGAAGAAATAATGACTGAGAACTTCCTTACCCTGGTGAAGGAAATCAACATACAAACCCAGGAAGTGCAGAGAGTTCCAAACAAGCTGAACCCAAACAGGTCCACACCAAGACACATCATAGTA
>NW_017731471.1:209984-212034 GCF_001890085.2 Hipposideros armiger
CCAGACAGAAAATCAACATGGAAACAGTGGCCTTAAATGACACTTTAGACCAGCTGGATTTAATTGATATTTTTAGAGCATTTCACCCCAAAGCAACAGAATATATATTCTTCTCAAGTGCACATGGAACATTTTCCAAGAAAAGCCACATGTTAGGACACAAAACCAGTCTCAATAAATTTAAGAGGATTGAAATCATATCAAACACCTTCTCTGACCACAATGGTATAAAATTAGAAATCAATTATAAAAAGAAAACAGGAAAGCACACAAACACATGGAGGCTGAATTACATGCCACTAAATAGTGAGTGGGTCAAAACTGAGATCAAGGAAGAAATCAAAAGCTATCTCAAGACAAATGACAATGAAAACACAACAACTCAAAATCTATGGGATGCAGTAAAAGCAGTCCTAAGAGCAAAATTCATAGCACTGCAGGCCTATCTAAAGAAACAAGAATAATCTCATATCAACAGACTATCTTTACACCTAAGGGAACTGGAGAAAGAAAAGCAAAAGAAGCCCAAAGGGAGTACAAGGAAGAAAATAATAAAAATCAGAGAAGAAATAAATGAAATAGAGACCAAAAAAAGAATACAAAAGATCAATGAAACCAAGAGCTGGTTTTTTGAAAATATAAACAAAATCGACAAACCCTTAGCCAGACTCACCAAGAAAAAGGGAGAGATGACCCAAATTAATAAAATCAGAAATGAAAGAGGGGAAGTGAGAACAGATGCCACAGAAATACAATAAATTGTAAGAAAATACTATGAGCAACTATATGCCAACAAATTTGACAATCCAGAAGAAATGGATAAATTTCTAGATGCTTGCAATCTACCAAGTCTGAACCAAAAAGAAACAGAAACGCTGAACAGACTGATTACTAGCAAAGAAATTGAGTCAGTAATCAACAAGCTTCCAACAAACAAAAGTCCTGGACCAGATGGCTTCACAGGCGAATTTTACAAAATATTCAAAAATGAATTAATACCTATTCTCTTCAAACTATTCCAAAAAAATACACAAGGAGGGAAGGCTCCCAAGCATATTTTATCAGGCCACTATTACTCTGATCCCAAAATCAGACAAAGATATTACAAAAAAAGAAAACTACAGGCCGATATCCATCATGAACATAGATGCAAAAATCCTTAACAAAATACTAGCAAACTGAATTCAGTGTCACATTGAAAAGATCATACACCACGATCAAGTGGGATTCATTCCTGGTATGCAAGGTTGGTTCAATATCCGCAAATCAATTAACATAATACATCACATTAACAAAATGAAAAATAAAAATCATATGATCATATCAATACATGCAGAAAAAGCATTTGACAAAATCCAGTAACCATTTATGATAAAAACTCTTAGCAAAGTGGGAATAGTGGGAACACATCTCAACATAATAAAGGCCATATATGATAAGCCCACAGCAAACATCGTACTCAATGGGGAAAGGCTAAAAGCTTTCCCCTTAAAATCAGGAAAAAGACAAGGCTGCCCACTTTCACCACTTCTATTCAACATAGTTCTGGAAGTTCTGGCTACAGCAATCAGACAAGACAATGAAATAAATGGCATCCAAATTGGAAAAGAAGAAGTAAAAGTGTCATTATATGCAGATGACATGATGCTATATATAGAGATTAAACAAAGACTCCACCAAAAAACAGTTAGAACTGATAAATGAATTTAGTAGGGTAGCAGGATACAAAATTAACATTCAGAAATCAGTTGCATTTGTATACAACAATAAAAAACTATCAGAAGAAATCAGGAAATGAATCCCATCTACAATTGCTTCAAGAACAATAAAATACCTAGGAATAAATTTAACCAAAGAAGTAAAAGACCTGTACTCAGAAAATTATAAGACGTTGAAGAGAGAAATCAAAGAAGATACAAATAAATGGAAATACATGCCATGTTCATGGATAGGAAGAATTAATAGAGTTAAAATGTCAATACTACCTAAGGCAATATATAGGTTCAATGCAATTACTATCAAACTACCAAGAACATTTTTCTCAGAAATA
>NW_017731471.1:213536-243297 GCF_001890085.2 Hipposideros armiger
CAGGGACGTGGAAGACAGTTCGAGGAGTGTAATTGATGGTGTTGTAAATATTTTGTTGGGTGTCAGGTGGTCACATGTCTTGCTAGGGAGACTGCATCATGGATGTAGAAGAGGCCTGATCACTGCACTGTACACCTGAAGCTGATGTTGTATAATATTGTAAGTCAACTATAAGTGAATATATATATATATATATATATATATATAGTCATGGGACGTGGAGTATAGTGTGGGAGTGGAGTCAAGGGAATTATAATAGAGATGTATGATATTGGGGGGAAGTGGGGTGGCAGATTGGGGGAGGGGCGTTGTCACATGGAGGGGTGAAAAGTATAACTGTTGCACTGTGATGTACAGCTGAAACTAATTCTAAAAAATGTGTATTTCATAATAAAAAATAATTTTAAAAAAAAACAACAAATAAAAACAAGGAAAAAGACAACTTGCTACTGTAGTGCAGAAATCAACTCAGAGCATAAATAGGGATAATTTGGACAACAAAAACATAAAAGGGAAGAGACAAAGGTCTGAATAGGAACAAGCGAATGGAGAAAGTAAGCATGCTGAAGAAAACGGAATACTCTAAATATGAAACTTTCTTTTATATAAACTTAATGGAAATTACACACAAAAAATTCAAAACTGAAATACATAACAAAAAAAAAACAGAGGAAAAAATCATAGAATACCACCACACTGAAATAATAGACAGCAACAAAAAAGGAAAGAAACAATGGAGACACAGTCCTACCAGAAAACCAAATTTAGAATGGTAAGAAATCCTCATATATCAATAATCACCCTAAATGTAAATGGACTGAACTCACCAACAAAAAGGCACAGAGTAACAGATTGGATCAAAGAACTAAACCCAACCATATGCTGCCTCCAAGAGACACATCTCAGCTACAAGGACAAGTATAGACTCAAAGTAAAAGGGTGGAAATTGACACCCCAAGCAAATGGTATTTGGAGAAAAGCAGGTGTACCCATACTGGTATCAGAGGAAGCAGATTTCAGGATAAAAAATGTAACAAGAGACAAAATGGACATTTCATAATGATAAAAGGAACTATACACCAAGAAGACATAACAGTCATCAATATTTATGCCCTAATCAGGGAGCACCAAAACATACAAAGCAACCACTAACAGAATTAAAGGGCAAAATTGATCCAAACACAATTATAGCAAGGGACCTAAACACATCATTGACAGCTATGGATAGGTCACCCAAACAGAAAATCAATAAAGAAATATCAGGCCTAAATGACACATTACATGAAATGAACATAATATACATTCATAGAGCATGTCATCTTAGAACATCAGACTATACATTCTTTTCTAGTGTACATAGAACATTTTCAATGTTACACCATATATTGGGACATAAAACTAGCCTCAACAAGTTTAAGAAGATTGAAATCATACCAACCATATTTTCTGATCACAAGGCTTTGAAATTGGATATGAACTGCAAAAACAAAGCAAGAAAAATCACAAATAGGTGCAGATTAAACAACACACTTTTGAAAATAGACTGGGTCAGGGCCTGCTGAGTGGTGCATTGGTTGAGAGTTGGCTTGGGACGCCAGTTCTGAGCAGCAGGGTCCCAGTTCGGATCCCACATGAGGTCCAGTGACACGGCACACTCTACAGCTAAGATGGTGAACAACATCTCGACCTGGAGTTGATCGAGACTCAGCCATGAGTCGCTGGCGATGGTGTAGGCAGCAGTGGGGCTACAGTGGGCTGCCGTAAGCTAATGTGAGTGGCCAGCAGCCAGCATGAGTGGCTGGCAGCTGGCGTGCACTTTCATGAGCTGCCATGAGCCACCATGAGCAGCTGTCCAATGGCCAGTGAGCAACTTCCTCACCCAGAAAGAGAGCAATGATAATACCAACATGGGTTAGTGAAGCGGCATCCTCCACAACTAGACTGAAAAACAAAAGGAAAGAAACTTTTCTGTTTCCCTTCCCTGATTCCCCAACGCTGTTCCCTTCCCCCAATTCCCCCAATAAAATCTTAAAAATAAAACAGACTGAGTCAAAGAAGTAATAAGTGAAGAGATCAAAAGATGTATAGAAGCCCATCGGTAGATGACTGGATTAAGAAACTTTGGTACATTTACACAATGGAGTATTATTCAGCTATAAAGAAGAAGGAAATACCCTTTGCAACAATATGGATGGAACTAGAGAACATTATGCTAAGTGAAATAAGTCAGTCAGAGAAAGACAAATATCATATGATCTCACTTATACGTGGATTCTAAGGAACTGAATGGATGGGAGAAGTGGATGGAGATAGTCTCAGAGACACAGAGGAAGAACCGAGGGTTGTTAGTGGGGAGGGGGTGGGGATGAAGGAGAAGGGGAAGGGATGAGACAATACAAATTAGTAATTGTAATATGGCCTCAGGGATAGAAAAAGACAGTCCGAGGAATATAATCTATAATGTTGTAAGTATTTATTAGGGGGCCAGATGGACCCATGTCCTTTTGGGGAGTCCACTTCATAGTCAATGTGGAGGCCTGACCACCGCATTGTATTTCTGAAACTGATGTTGAATAATACTGTATGTTAACTATAATTATATATATACATATAGTCTCGGGACATGGAGTAGAGAGCGGGAACAGATTCAATGGAATTGTAATAGATAAGCATGATATCGGGGGTGGGAGGGCAATAGATGGGGGGAGGGGGGTTGTTACCTGGTGAGGGTGAAAAAGGGTAACTATTGTATTGTTCTGTACACCTGAAACTAACAATAAAAAAAAAGTTGACATGGGAAAAAAAAGATACATAGAAGCAAATTAGAATGCAAATACATCTAGCAAACAATTTTGGGATGCAGCGAAAGCAGTTTTAAGGGGAAAATTTATATCATTACAGGCCTATCTCAAGAAAGAGGAAAAATTCCACATAAATAACCTCACATTACACATTAAAGAATAGAAAAAGAAGAACAGATGAAACCCAAAGTCAGCAGAAGGGAGGAAAGAATAAAAATCAGAGCAGAACTAAATGAAGTAGAGAACAAAAAGACAATAGAAATAATTAATGCAAAAAAGAGCTCGTTCTTTGAAAAGATTAATAAAATTTACAAACCCTTGGCTAGACTAAGATAAAAAGAGAAAAGACACAAATAAACACAATCAGAAGTGAAGAGGGGACTTACCAGAGATGCCAAAGAAATACAAAAGATCATCCAAGAATATTATGAAGGGCTATATGCCACCAAATCCAATAACCCTCAAGAAATAGACATGTTCTTAGAAACATATATCCTTCCTAGGCTGAATCATGGAGAATTGAAAAACCTAAATAGACCAATCAACAGTAAGGAAATTAAATCAGTCATCTGAAACCTTCCCAAAAGCAAAAGTAAAGGATCCGATGGCTTCACTAGTGAATTCTACCAAATATTCAAAGAGAAACCAACACCTGTCCTACACAAACTCTTCCAAAAAATGGAAGAAGAGACAATACTTCCTAACTCATTTTATGAGGCCAACATTACCCTTATACCAAAACCTGGTAAGGATAACACACAAAAAAGAAAATTACAGACCAGTAGCTCCAATGAATACAGATGCAAAAATACTAAAAAAAAATTCTAGCAAATTTAATGTAACAATGCATTAAAAAAATTATACATCACGACCAAGTGGGGTTCATCCCAGGGGCACAAGAATGGCTCAACATACACAAATTAATTGATGTGTTACAACACATAAACAAAATAAAGGACAAAAATTATATGATTATATCAAGAGATGCAGAAAAAGTGTTTTGACAAGATACAACATCCATTTATGATTAAAACACTTAATACAATGAATATAGAAGGAAAATACCTTAACATAATAAAAGCCATATATGATAAACCTTCAGCTAATAACATAATTAATGGTGAAAAACTGAAGCCCCTTGCTCTATGTTCAGGAACACGACAGGGTTTCCCCCTATCACCTCTACTTTTCAACATAGTATTGGAAGTCTTAGCCTGAGCAATAAGGAAGAGAAAGGAATAACAGACATCCAAATTGGGAATGAAGAAGCTAAATTGTCACTTTTTGCAGATGACATCATACTATACATAGAAAACCCTAAGGACTCCACCAGAAAGCCATTAGAAACAATAAACAAATACAGTAAAGTTACCAGCTACAAAATCAACATACAATTCCATTGCATTCCTATATACTAACAATGAAACCTCAGAAAAATAAATTTAAAAAGAACAACTCCTTTTGCAATTGCAGCAAAAAAAAATAAAGTACCTAAGAATAAACTTAACCAAGGATGTGAAAGACCTACACACTGAAAACTATAAGACATTTTTAAAACACAGTGAAGAAGACACAAAGATGGAAAAACATTCCATGTCATGGATCAGAAGAAACAACATAGTTAAAATGGCTATATTACCTAAAGCAATATACAGATTTAATGCAATCCCCATCAAAATCCCAATGGCATTTTTTAAAGAAATAGAATTTAAAAATCATCAGATTTGTGTAGAACCACAAGAGACCCCGAATAGCCAAAGCAATCCTAAGAAAAAAGAACAATCCTGGAGGTATCACACTCCCTGACTTCAGTTGTACTACAGGGCAACAATAATCAAAACAGTATGGTTTTGGCAGAAAAACAGACATAAACCAATGGAATAGAACTGAGAACCCAGAAGTAAATCCACATAACTATGGGCTGATAATTTTCAACAAATATGCCAAAAACATACAATGGAGAAAAGACAGCCTCTTCAATAAACGGTGCTGGGAGAACTGGAAAGCCACATGCAAAAGAATGAAACTAGACTACTATCTGTCACCATGTATCAAAATTAACTCAAAATGGATCAAAGACCTAAACATAAAACCTGAAACAATAAACCAAATAGAAGAAAACATAGATACTGAACTTATGGACCTTGGGTTCAAAGAGTATTTTATGAGTTTGACTTCAAAGGCAAGGAATGTAAAAGCTAAAATAAATGAATGGGACTATATGAAACTAAAAAGCTTCTGCACAGCAAAAGAAACCATTGATAAAATAAAGAGGCAACCAACCAAATGGGAGAAGATTTTCACAAACAACACCTCCAATAAGGAGCTAATATCCAAAAACCATAAGAAACTCATATAACTCAACAACAACAACAACAACAAAACACAATCCAACTAAAAAATGGGCAGAGGACCTGAGCAGACATTTCTCTGAAGATGACGTACAGATAGCCAATATGAAAAAAATATGAAAAAATGCTCAATATCAGTAATCATCAGAGAAATGCAAATAAAAACCACAATGAGATATCACCTCACACTAGTTAGAATGGCTATCATTAACAACACAAATAATAGCAAATGTTGGAAAGGCTGTGGATTAAAAGGAACCCTCATACACTGTTGGTGGGAATGAAGATTAGTGCAGCTGCTATAGAAGGAAGTGTGGAAATTCCTCAAAAAATTAAAAATAGAATTACTATATGACCCAGCAATCCTTCTCTTGAGTGTCTACCCATAAAATCTGAAAACATTCATTCGTAAAGACATATGTCTCAATGTTCATTGCAACTTTATTTACGGTGGCCAAGACATGGAAACAACCAAAGTGTCTTTCAATATATGATTGGATAAAGAAGTTGTTGTACAATGAGATACCACCTCACTCCAGTTAGAATGGTTATCATCAATAAGTCAACAAACAACAAGTGATGGCAAAAATGTGGAGGAAAGGAAAACCTGGTGTACTGAAGGTGGGATTGCAATTTGGTGCAACCACTATGGAAATCTGTATGGAGGTATCCCAAAAAACTGGAAATGAAGCTGTCTTATGACCCAGCAATTCCACACTTAGGTGTCTATCCAGAGAAACCCAAGACACTAATTCAAAAAAAAATATGCACCCCTATGTTCATTGCAGCAGTATTTACAATAGCCAAGACTTGGAAACAACTGAAATGCCCATCAGTAGATGACTGGATTAAAAACTGTTGTACATTTATACAATGCAGTATTACTCAGCTATAATGAAGAATGAAATATTACCATTTACAATGATATGGATGGACCTAGAGAACATTATGTTAAGTGAAATAAGTCAATTGGAGAAAGACAAATACCATATGATCTCACTTATATGTGGAATCTAAAGAACTGAATAAAGGAGCAAAGTAAACAGAAATAGTCTCAGAGACATAGAGGAAAAACTGATGTTTGCTAGATGACAGGGGGATGGGGATGAGGGATAAGGGGAATGGATTAGACAGCATAAATTGGTAACTGCATTATTGCCACAGAGATATGAAAGACAATTTGGGGAATGTAATTAATCATGTTGTCAGTATTTTGTAGGGTGTCAGATAAACACATGCACTGTTAGGGAGACAATTTCATGGATGGTGTACATGCTTGACCATTGTACTGTACACCTGAAGGCGATGTTGAATAATATTGTATGTCAACTATAATTTAGTATATATATAGTCACTGGATGTGGAGTATAGTGTGGGGAATGGAGTCAATGGAATTGTAGTAGATATGTATGATATCGGGTGAGGGGACAGTAGATTGGGGGAGGGGGTTGTCACTTTGTGAGGGGTGAAAAGTATAACTATTGCATTGTTTTCTACACCTGAAACAAACAAATAAATAAATAAATAAATAAAGTTATGGTACATATACACAATGGAATACTATTCTGCCTTCAGAAAAGATAAAATAGTGCCATTTGCAACAACATGGATAGATCTTGAGATTATAATGTTAAAAAAAATAAGTCAGACAGAAAAAGTCAAGGACCATATGATTTCATTGATATGTGGTATATAAAACTGAAAACAGGGCCTGCCGAGTGGCGCATTAGTTAAGAGGTGGCTTGGGATGCCAGCTCTTAGCAGCAGGGCCCCAGTTCGGATACCACATGAGGGCCAGTGACACTGCCCTCTACAGCTAAGATGGTGAACAACAGCTCGACCTGGAGCTGGGCTGCCGTGAGTCGCCGGCGACAGGCGACAATTGTGGGTTGCAGCCCCTGCTGCAGTGGGCTGCCATAAGCTACCGTGTGTGGCCAGCAGCCAGTGTGAGCTGCCAAGAGTCACTGTGAGTGGCCGTCCAGAGGCTGGCGACCGATCTGCCTCATCCGGGGAGAGCGCAATAATAATACCAATATGGGCCAGTGAAGCAACATTCTCCACAACTAGACTGAAGAACAAAAGTACAGCAACTTGTCTGTTCCCCTTCCCTGATTCCCCAATGCTGTTCCCCTCCCCCAACTCCCCAGTAAAATCTTTAAAAAAAAACAAAACAAAAACTGAAAACAACAAAAGAACAAGAAAAACAAATGAAGAAACAAAAACTCATAGACACAGACAATAGTTTAGTGGTTACCAAAGGGTCAGGGGGTAGGGAGGTGGTAGATGAGGGTAGAGGGGATCAAATATATGCTGATGGAAAGAGAACTGACTCTGGATGGTGAACACAGAATGTGATATATAGATGATCTATTACAAAATTGTAAACCTTAAATCTATGTAACTTTGTTAACAATTGTGACCACAATAAACTTTAATTAAAAAAAAATTGGAGGGGCCGGCCAGGTGGCTCAGTTGGTTACAGCACAAGCTCTGAGCAATAGGGTCTCAGGTTCGATTCCCACGAGGGCCAGTGAGCAGCACCCGAGCTGAGCTGCTGCTGAGCTGCTAATGGGCAGTCAGATGGCTCAGTTGGTTAGAGCGTGTGCTCTTAATAACAAGGTTACCAGTTCAACTCTCACATGAGATGGTGGGCTGTACCCCCCGCAACTAGATTGAAAGTGGCAACTGGACTTGGAGCTGACCTTGTGCCCTCCACAACTAAGACTGAAGGACAACAACTTGACTTGGAGCTGATGGGTCCTAGAAACACACAATGTTCCCTTTCCAATTTCTCAATAAATTTTTTTAAAAAAATTGGAAAGGAGGAAGTAAAATTGTAATTATTTGCAAATGACATATACTATATACAGAGAATCCCAAAGATTTTAGCAAAATATTATTATAACTGATAAATGAATTCAGTAAAGTAGCAGGATACAAAATTAATATTCAGCAATCAGTTGCATTTGTATGCACCAATAATGAAGTATCAGAAGGAGAAATTAATGAAACAATTCCATTTACAATTGCATAAAAAAATACTTAGGGATAAATTTAACCAAGGAAGTGAAAGACCTGTACTCAGAAAATTATAAGACACTGAAGAGAGAAATTAAAGAAGATACATATAAATGGAAACATATACCATGCTCACGGATAGGAAGAATTAATATAGTTAAAATGTCTATAGTACCTAAAGCAATATACAGACTCAACACAATCTCTATCAAAATAGCAATGACATTTTTCATAGAACTAGAAAAAATAATACTAAAATTTATATGGAACCATGAAAGACCCCAAATAGCCATGACATTCCTTAGAAATAAGAACAAAGTGGGAGGTAGCATGCTGCATGAATCAAAGCATATTACAAGTCTATAGTAATCAAAACAGCATGATATTGGCATAAAAACAGACACACAGATCAATGAAACAGAATGGAGAACCCAGAAATAAATCTATTCATATATGGTCATTTAATCTATGAAAGGAAGCAAAAATTTACATTGGGGTAAGGACAGTTTATTTAATAAATGGTACTGGGAAAACTGGACAGATACATGCAAAAAAATGAAACTGGACCACTTTCTTATGCCATATACAAGAATAAACTCAAAATGGATTAAAGACTTAAATGTAAAACCCAAAACCATAAAACTAGAAAAAAATATAGGAAATAAAGTCTCAGACATTAACCTTAGTAATATTTTTACTGCTATATCCTCTCGGGGGAGGGCAGCAAAAGAAAAAATAAACATATGAGACTATATCAAACTTTTTCACAGCAAAGGAAACCATCAAGAAAACAAAAAGACATCCTATTGAATGGGAGAAGATGTTTGCCAATGGTACATCTCATAAGGGATTAATATCCAAAATTTATTTTAAAAAAAGAACCTCATACATCTCAATACCAAAAAAGGAGCAACCCAATTACAAAATGGGCAGAGGACATGAAGAGACATTTATCTAAAGAGGACATACAGATGATCAATAGACATATGAAAAGATGCTCAACATCACTAATCATTAGAGGAATGCAAATAAAAACTCACAAGGAGATACCACCTCAGTCCTGTCAGAATATCTATCATCAATAAATCAACAAACACAATGTGATATATAGATGATGTATTACAGAACTGTACACCTGAAACTTATGTAACTTTTACATACTAGCAATTGTCACCCCAATAAACTTTGATTTAAAAAATAAATAAAATAATCAACAAACAACAAGTGTTGGCAAGGATATTGACAAAAGGAAACCCTTGTGCACTGTTGGTGGGATTGCAAATCGGTGCAGCCACTATGGAAAACACTATGGAGTTTCCTCAAAAAAATTAAAAAAAGAATAACTTATGACCCAGCAATTCCACTGCTGGCTATTTGCCCAAAGAAATCTAAAACACTAAATCAAAAAAATATATATATGCACTCATATGTTTTCTGCAGTGCTACTCATGGTAGCCAAAATGTGGAAACTGAAATGCCCATCAACAGACAATTGGATAAAGAAATTGTGGTACATTTATATGATAGATTATTACTGTGCTATAAAAAAATAATAAAATCTTACCACTTGCAACAACATGGATGAACCTAAATAATATTATGCCAAAGTGAAATAAGTCAAACTGAGAAAGACAAATATCATAAGATCTCACTTATATGTGGAATCTAAAGAACAGAATAAACGAGCAAACAAAACAGAAATAGACTCAGAGATACAGAGAAATAAACTAATGGTTACTAAATGGTAGGGGGGTTGGGGAATGGGGAAGAAGGTGAAGGGATTTGAAAGCACAAACTGGTAGTCACAAAATACTCATGAGGATGTGAAATACAGCACAGGGAATATAATCAGTAATGTTGTAAACATCATGTAGGGTGCCACACTGGTACTAGACTAATCAAGTAGATCACTTCATAGATTGTGTAGATGCCTGACCACTGGGCTGTACACCTAAAGCTCAAGTAGAATAATATTGAATGTCAACTATAATTAAATATATATACACCTGTATAGTCACAGGATGTAAAGTACAGCATAGGGAATATAGTAAATGGTATTGTAATAAATATATATGATGGCAGAGGGATAGTAGACTTGGGGGGGTTATAACTTTATGAGGGGTGTAAATGTCTAATAATTATGTTTTTTGTGCACCTGAAACTAATATAACAAAAAAATGAAAATAAAAACTCCATCTGATCTAGTGTGTCATTTAAAGCCGCTGTTTCTGTGCTGATATTCTGTCTGGAAGATCTGCCCACTGGTGTCAGGGGGGTTTAAAATTTTTAAATGATTGTGTTACTATTGACCTCTGCCTTTATATCAGCCAATATTTGTTTTATATATTTAGGTGTTCTTATGTTAGATGCATAAATGTATACTAGGGTGATGTCCTCTTATTGAATTGATCCCTTTAACATTATGTCATGTTCTCTTTTGTCTCTTTTTTTAAATTTTTCTTATACACTCTATAAAGTTGCTGTTCCTTTTTTAAAATTTTATTGTTAGTTTCAGGTGTACAGAACAATGCAATAGTTTTCACCCTCACAAAGTAACAACCCCCTCCCCCATCTACTGCCCTCCCACCCTTGCTATCATGCTTATCTATTACAATTCCATTGACTCCATTCCCACTCTCTACTCCATGTCCTGTGACTATATGTATATATATATATATATATATATATAATTATAGTTGACATATATTATTATTCAACATCAGCTTCAGATATACAGTGTGGTGGTCAGGCCTCTACACCAACTATGAAATAGTCTTCCTAACAAGATCCTTTGTCTCTTATTACAGTCTTCATTTTAAGTATTTTTTCTGATGTGAGTATTGCTACTCCAGATTTTTTCTCGTTTTTATTTGCATGAAATATCTCTTTCCATCTCTTTACTTTCAGTCTGTGTCTTTTTTTAAATTAAAGTTTACTGGGGTGACAATGGTTAGTAAAGTTATAATACATAGGTTTCAAGTGTACAATCCATGTCTTGCCCACCGTAAATAAAGCTGCAATGAACATTGGAGCACATATATCTTTTTTTCTTTTAATTTTTATTATGAAATACACATTTTTTAGAATTAGTTTCAGCTGTACAACACAGTACAATAGTTATACTTTTTACCTCTCGAAGTGACAACCCCCTCCCCCAATCCGCCACCCCATTTCCCCCCAATATCATAAATATCTATTACAATTCCCTTGACTCCACTCCCAGACTATATTCCATGTCCCATGCCAATATAATATATATATATACATATATATATATATATATATACATATATTCACTTATAGTTGACATACAATATTATACAACATCAGCTTCAGGTGTACAGTGCAGTGATCAAGCCTCTTCTCCATCCACGATGTGGTCTCCCTAGCAAGACATGTGACCACCTGACACCCTACAAAATATTTACAACATTATTAATTATATTCCTCGAACTGTCTTTCATGTGGAGCACATATATCTTTACACATAAATGTTTTCAAATTTTGGGGGTAGATACCCAGGTGAGGGTTTGCTGGGTCATATGGTAATTCTATTCTTAATTTTCTGAGGAACATTCACACCGCCTCCACTAATTATCAGAGAATTGAAAATAAAAACCACAATGAGATATCACCTCACACCAGTTAGAATGGCTATCATCAATAAGACAAATAATAAGTGTTTGAGAGGCTGTGGAAAAAAAGAAACCCTCATACACTGTTGGTTGGAATGCAGATTGGTGCAGCAGCTATTGAAGGCTCTTTGTATGTCTTTTGATCTGAGGTGCTTATTTTTTAGACAGCATATGCATCGGTATTGTGTTCTTATCCACTCACTACTTTATGTCTTTTGATTGGAGCATTTAAGCCACTTACATTTAAAGTCATGATTGACAGTACATAATTATTGCCAATTCATTATTCATATTTTTTATCTTTATTTGTTTGTTTTCTCCTTTCTTCTGCTTGAAGGATTCCTTTAAAATTTCTTGTAATACTGGCTTGGTGGTAATGAATTCCTTTAGCTTTTTATTGTCCAGGAATCTTTATATCTCTCCAATTTTAAATGATAGCCTTCCTGGGTAAAGTAGTCTTGGTTGTAGGCCCTTGTTTTTCATCACTATGAATATTTCCTGTCACTCTCTTTTGGCCTGCAAAGTTTCTGTTGAGAAATCAGCTGATAATGTTATGGGAGCTCCTTGTAAATAAGTAGTTGTCTTTTTCTTGCTCTTTTTTAGGATTCTCTGTCTTTAACATTTGTCATTTTAATTATGATGTGTCTTGGTGTGGGCTCATTTGGGTTCATCTTGTTTAGGACTCTTTGTACTTCCTGGGCTTGTATGTCTATTTCCTTCACCAGGTTAAGGAAGTTTTCAGTCATTATTTCTTCAAATAGGTTTTCTATCCCTTGCTCCCTCTCTTCTCCTTCTGATACTCCTATGATGTGAATATTGTTATGTTTGTTTTTCTCCCACAGCTCCCTTAAACTATCTTTATTTTTTTATTCATTTTTCTTTTTGTTGTTCTGAATCGGTGTATTCTGCTACCTTGTCTTCTAAATCCTTGATTTGGTCCTCTGCTTCATCTAAACTGCTGTTGATTCCTTCTAATGTGTTTTTCATTTCAGTTACTGTATACTTTATTTCTGACTATTTATTTTTAGTGGTTTCCATGTCCTTCTTTATGCTTGCTATCTCTTTGTTGAAATTCTAAGTTTGTTAAGCATTCTTATAACCCGTGTTTTAAACTCTATCTCTGATGGGTTGGTTGCCTGCATTCCATTTAGTTCTATTTCTGTAGGTTTCTCATGCTCTTTTATTTGGGATATTTTTTGTTTCCTCATTCTGGCTGGCTCTCTGTGTTTGTTTTTATGTATTATGTAGATATCCTATGTCTCTCAGTCTTTGCTGGGTGCCCTTATGTAGTATGTGTCCTATGTGGTCCAGTGCCACTGTTTCCCTGATTGCCTGTGCATGTGCTCCAAGAGTATCCCTCAAGTGTGTTCTGTGTGTTCTTCTATTGTAGTTGAGCCTTGATTGCTTTTGGCATGTTAGTGGATGGGATTCACTCCCAGGCTGACTGACTGTGAAGATCAGCTACACCCAAAGTGTATGAACAGCTGTGGGCCAGCTGATCCTCAGAGGAGGATTCTCCTCCATAGGCTCTTGTTCTTGTTGATACCACTCTTTGGGTGTGCCACTTGTGGGGCTAACCAGGTAGTGCTCTGGTTTGGTTTGAAGCTGGCCTCTGGGTGTGTTGTTCCTGGTGTCTCTTAAGAGGTGCTTCCATGAATGCCAATTTCAGACTTGTCTGTTACCAGCCTGTGGCTACCTAATAGGAGCCACAAAGCTATATGTAGTTGGCTGTTGCTTATGCTGGACCTGGAGGCATGTGGGGGTGTCCTTGCTGTGAACTGAGGCCGACTGCCACCAGTAGTGGGCTTGAGACAGCTTAGTAAATGGCCCAGGGACCCCTAAGCCTATTGCCACCTGTGGGTTGCCCATAAGGCCCAGCCTTTGAAAGATCCTCTTTAGGTGTGCCGGCCAGGCTAGTTACCTGGTGTTGAGAGAGCCCTCGGTGATGCAGCACTAGGTGGGCAGGGTAGAGTCCCAGGGAGTCTGGAGTTGTGGATAGTGGTTTTTACAAAGTTAATGCAGATTCAGTTCTTATGCCCGTGTCTGGCTTGTGACCACTTCACACAGTGCCCTTAGAACACCACAGCCAGCCACTACTTGCCTTAGGCTCACAAAACCTTGAGAGCTGCCCAAGAATGGCTGCAGCACAGGTTTTGGGTCACTTCCACCACCAAAGTTCCCCCCGGCCATCACAGGCCATCCACTGCTGCAAAAGGCCTCCACAGCTTGTGAGGCATGGCCAGCTACCCAGGCATCCAGAATGCCCCTGGCAATACAGCTGTATGTGCATGGGTAGAGTTTCAGGGAGCTAAGGGGTGTGATTGGTGGTTTCTACAAAGTCAATACAGTCTTGGCTCCCACACTGGTGCTGGGCCTGTGACCACCCCACAACAACACCCCAAGAACACCATGGCCAGCCACCACCCATCTCAGGCCCGCAGGTTCCCGAAAGCTGTACAAGAGATGCTGTAGCCCATAACACTAATTTGAAAATATATAGGCACCCCTATATTCAATGCAACATTATTTACAATAGCCAGGTTATAGAAGCAACCTAAGTTTCTATCAGTAGGTGAATAGATAAAGAAAATGTGGCATGTGTGTGTACACATGGAATATTACTCAGCCATTAAAAAGATTGAAAACTTAACATTTGAGACAACATGGATGAACCTAGAGGGTATTATGCTAAGTGAAATAAGTCAGATAAAAAAAAAACAAATACCGTATGATTTTACTTATATGTAGCATTTAAAAAGAATAAATAAATGAACAAACAAAACAGAAACAATCTCAGAGATACAAGAAGAAATTGATGGTTGCCAGATGAGAAGGATGTTGGGTAGAATGGGTATAAAAGGTGAAGGGATTAAGAAGTACAAATTGCCAATTATCAAAATATTCATGGGAAAGTGGAGTACAGCATGGGAAATATAGTCAATAACATTTTAATAACCATATATGGTGTAAGATGGGTACTAGATTTATTGGGATGATTAATTCTTAAAATATATAAATGTCTAATCACTATGTTGCACACCTGAAACTAATATAATATGGTATGTCAACTGTAATTGAAAAATAAATGTTAAAAAGACAGGGAAACAAATATCTTCTTGTAAAGCTGAACTGTAGAGTTGGTCAGCTATTGGCAGTGATTTCAATCTTCAACTAGGCCATCTAGATCTTGATCTTGATGTTGATCCAGTTAAGACTGTTTCTACCATTAGCCTTGCATCACAAGCTGGCTCCAGATGCCACCAGAGAACTCGCCTGGGAACTATATTTGGAAGGCCATGTGCATGGCTTCTCTGCCCCACCTCCACATGGAGGAAATTCATTTGGCTGAGTTTTGGAAACACTCTCTGGGAGGAATGTCAAGTAGGTTTCTAATCTTGCTATGCTTAGACATAAATTAAGATGTTGTTCGTTCAAAATGACTACTGCCACATCCTGCCAGAAACTCCACTTTGCTCTCTGGGGTGCGCAACCTCTACATTAGGTTATTTTGTTGGCCTAACATGTATTCTCATTGCTCTGCCACTCCTATGGACTGGCTGCTGAGCAAACCAGACAATGACCCCTGGTTCACTCTTCCACCAATTCTATTCATCTCTTCATTGTCTTTGGATAATGTGACCAAGCACCTCAAAGCAGACATCAAGAGTCTTGTGCAGTTATCCAGAGTGACAAGTTCCTCCCAGGCACTGGAGACAAGAAATCCAGCTACAAGGCATCTCCTCCTGGCCCCACCGGAGCAATGGTAGTACAGTTGAGGACATAGAACTCTGAGACACTGGCTCTCCTGGACTGCTTTGAGCATCAGCAAGGCTGGCCCTATTTTAAGACAGAACAGAAAATTGCCTACAAGTGATTTTGAGAAGAACCAAAAAGTCTATCCCAAACATCTCCATTCACCCACCTGCATTCTAATATGCTTGGAGTCACTCCTTTTGGTTAAGAAATTATGCCTCCAAAAATGGCCAAGATTCAAATTGATATGGGGGGGCCCCACAACTAAGTAGATTCTAGTCCTATTTCTGCTATAGACCTTGGACAAATCCTTTACATTTTCCAGGCCTCAGTTTCTTCAATGTATTTCATAAGGAGGGAATAATATGAAATCATCTCTAAGGCCCCTTCTGACCATAACATTCTATGTTACTTTGACCCAAGTTTAAGCTCAAATGTCATTTTGCAGGGTCTACCATTTAATTTGCTAGTATTCATTGATCCATTTGTTTGAATTGACTAGATATGTCACTGGAAAAAGAAACAGCCAGGGACATGGATAGGTCACATAGATGTTATAAAGACACAGAAACCCTTCATGGAAAAAATCCGGATAGGATAACCAGAGATTAAAGAGGTCTCATCCTTCTTTCTTCCCTCGTTGTCTCATCTCCACCCCATTCCCCTCTATTTACCACCAGTGACTATCTTGTGGGAGAAGGGAAAAGCCAGGTACAAGGCAGAGAAACACAATTGGAAGATGGGCAGGACCTGCCAAATTGAGGAAGCAAGACAAAAATCCTAGATTATCTGTTTTCCAAGAGCTCCCAATTGAGGCCCCAGATACAGCAGCCCCAAGGTTCCATACGTTGGAAGGGCAGAAGGTGGCCTTCTCCAAAGAGAGGTAAGGTATATTTCCAGAGGCCTAGGAAAGCAACCCTCATATGTGGTCTCTTTTCTCAGAGATGAGGGAAAGTTAAGAGCCTGGAATCACAGAAACTCTACTCTGGTTTCCTAAGATAGCCTAGAAAGGGGTCCTATAATAATAATGGTACCTAACATGAATTAGCACTTACTATGTACCAGGTAATAGTCTAAGTGATTCATATAAATTGAAACAATCCTTATAACAATTCTATATGGTGAGTACTATTACTATCCCCATTTTATAGATAAGGAAACTGAAGCACAGAAAGGTTAAGTAATTTCCTTAAGGTCACACAGCCAGGAAAAGGTAGGTCCAGGATAAAAACCCAGGCAGTCTGGCTCCATATCTTATGCTTTTAACACAACTATAGGAAGGTAAGTATCCTCTCCAATGTCACAGATCAGAACTGGGAAGGTCCTTAGGGACATCAAAGTCCATTCCTTCGTTTTACACATGAGGAAACTGAGTCTCTGAGAGATAAAAAAAAGCACAGTAAATGAGAGTATAACAGAGTCAGAACCAAAGCCCTGGTCTGTTGACTCCCAACCAGTGCTCTTTCTACTACCACTTTTGGTTTTTTGTTTGGTCTCTTACATTAATTGCCTCCCTGCTGACATTGCTGACTTGGTCATCCCCACACTGTCAGATAAGAATGGAGTGGCAGCCATTTCTGTAGTACAAGTCATTATCTTCTTTTTCCAAAATATGAATTAGACTAGAGCTGGTCTCAATCATGTATTTTCAAAATGATCAGATCCCTAAATCCCAATATCACCTCTGTGGGGATTACTAATAGAATGCAAAACCAACGTTTTCCATCCAGTAAGACATCAACACCCAACCATGCCAAGCCCCAACCTTCTGACTAGATGAGTGTTCAATGACATATGAGGCCTGCCTTGTGCTCATACGGATTCATAGATTCAAATATGAACTTTCTAGGGATCATTTGGGGAAACCAATACCGAGCCCAGCTGGAAAAATTTTGCCTGATTCATTAAAAAGTGACAAGTTGAGCTTGTGAAAGTGGAAAATGGGATTGGGCAGTGGGCTCTGGAGGAAGTGGGGTGAGCCTGCTTTATAATGCCACCAATGTGTGCTGGCCAGTAGCAAGGATATGGACAGCCCATGTGCTCCAAATACCCAGGCTACACTTCTGTTGGTATGGAGTTGTGCATGGCTCACTGGCTAAAGATGTCAGATTTCACAAAGCCATCCTCCCCACCCCATTCCCCACTCCAGCCTTCCAATGGGTGTGATAAACAAAAGGCTCCTGTATAGATGGAAAGTTTCAAAGGCCTCTTGGGCTGAGCCTTTGACCCACATGAGACACTCTCTCCATTACCCAATTCCTTTACAGTCTTCTGAGCTGGGCATGCAACACTGAGCCTAGTGAGACAGGACAGACCTACCTCACCCTAAGGATGTGAGGTAGGAGTCCAAGAGCTTTCAAAAGGCAGAAGGATGGGAAAAAAGGAAAATCTTTTCCAGTCATTGAAGGAGAGTGGTCCCAAAAGGCTGGTTGATGTCCCAGGGTAGTATAAGTGCCACCTTCTATCACATTTATACTTTCCAATGAATAGGCTTGTTACAAAACCTTCACACAGTAAAATGGTTGATTCTGAAACAGCCGTGAAGTGAAAATAATGCCCATTACACTCCCTCACTTATTCATTCATTCATATATCCACACAACAGTATTTATGTACCTACTATGGGCAAATTATCATGAAATATAGAAATATACAAGGTAGGGGCTCATTCTCCAAAAGTTTACACCTACAACAGGACATGCATGGCCTATACTCATTCCCAAATACTACCAAGTTGTACATGAAAAAGGGTTGTAAAAGCTGTAAATGAGAGAAGCAGTCTCTCGATTAAAGAACCTTTAGAAAAAACCATCTAGTTAAACTTTTCATTGTACAAGTAAAGACAGAAACCCAGAGAGGAAAAGAGTATTCTTAGGGTTACAAAGCCAGGTTACAACAGAACTGATCTTTACACTAGAAATTCAAGGAACTCAAAAATTACCCTGGACAAAGCTTCACAGGAGTTTTGTATTCACATTTAAAGAACATATAGAATATATTTCTGAATATTTTATTGTGAAAAACTTTAAACAGACAGACAGGGTCAACTGTAATTTATGGGAATGAGTGCAAAATGAAAACAGAGATTCTCATTCAAAAAGCAGGGGGAAAGTCTACTAAAGTTACTAAAATATAAAGCATTTGTTCATTTTTCTGTACATGTGTTTATGCTGTCTCACTCATTCTTTTTCACTCTTCCTTCAAATTGTCATGGTATTTTCTACTTGCTATTTTGTTGTTCTAGGTAAAGAATAATGTAGATTTTATATTATGAGCATGAATTTTTCTTTTCATATTTCTATTGTGCAATATCAATTTTAAATGCAATACAACAGCATTTAACTCATATGTAGAATCAACAAAATTACACAATTCATATTTCATAGCTCTCACATGCCTACGTATTTCATTCTTACCAAAACAATGGAAATGCTGCACAAAACTAATTCAACTGGCTTTTATTTCACTTTCTTTTTTCCTGTTGAGAAAAACAAGTCTTTGGATTCTAGAACTTTATTAATTAGTATAGCTTTCACATTTTCTATCCAAGGAATTTTTCAATCTTTACACCCTCACATGTTGTTTCCTACTGTTGTTTAATTCTTTTATTATATATATTTTTATTTTTCAATTACAGTGGACATACAATATTCTACTAATTTCAGGAGTACCATATATTCATTAGATATCTATACACCTCATGAACTGATCACCCTGATAAACCTAGTAATCATCTGATACTATATAATGAATACAATGTTATTGATTATAATCCCTATGCTGTACTTTACATCTTCATAACTGTTTTTATAACTGCCAATTTATACTAGTTAATCCCTTTCACTCTTTTCACCCACCCCCCAACCTCCCTCCCATCTGGCAACCATCAATTAGTTCTCTGTATCTGAGTTTCCTTCTGGTTGTTTTTGTTCATTTATTTTATTTTTTAGATTATACATATAAGTAAACTCACATGGTATATGCTGTTTTCTGTCTGAATTATTTCACATAGCATAATACCTTCTAGGTTCATCTATATTGTTGCAAATGGTAAGATTTCATTGTTTTTTTATGGCCAAACAGTAATCCACTTTATATATGTACCAAATCTTTTTTTTCACATTTAAATACAATCTTTATTATACAAGGTCTGATAATTAAGTTCGAGAATTTCTTCCAATGATGTTGCTAAACTTTTTTGATATCAGAGTGATTATTCATTATGAATTTGTAGCAACTGGGCAAACAGTTAACCAAGTTTACTATTTGGAAGTGCTGAAAAGGCTGCATGAAAAAGTTATACAACCTGAACTTTTCACCAACAACTCATGGCTCTTGCATCATGACAATGCACTGGTTCACACAGCACTGTCTGTGAGGGAGTTTTTAGCCAATAACTGTATTGGAATACCCTCCCTATTCACCTGATCTGGCCCCCAATGACTTCTTTCTTTACCCAAAGATAAAGAATATAATGAAAGGAAGACATTTTGATGACATTCAGGACATCAAGGTTAATATGATGACAGCTCTGATGGCCATTCCAGAAAAAGAATTCTAAAATTGCTTTGAAGGGTGGACTAGGTGCTGGTGTCAGTGCACAGCTTCCAAAGGGGAGTACTTGAAAGGTGACTGCAGTGATATTCAGCAATGAGGTATGTAGCACTTTTTCTAGGAAGATTCCATGAACTTAATTGTCTGGCCTCATATACAAAATTCCCCTATATTTATGGGCCTATATTCATTATCCGTTTTTTTTTCCTGTGCCAGTACCACAATGTACCATCATTATAGTACCATCATTATAGTCTTATTAGGTCATTTTTATATCAGGTAGAACAAGTTATTCTTTTATACTTTTTTTTAAAGATTTTTATTGGGGAATTGGGGAGATGGGAACAGCAGTGGGGAGTTGGGGGAAGGGGAACAGACAAGTTGCTGTTGTTTTGTTCTTCAGTCTAGTTGTGGAGGACGTTGCTTCACTGGCCCAAGTTGGCACCATCATTGCACTCTTCCCGGGTGAGGCAGATCAGTCGCCGGCTTCTGGACGGCCGCTCACTGCGGCTGCAGGCCGCTCACGCTGGCTGCTGGCCGCTCACGCTGGCTGCTGGCTATATACGGTAGCCCATGGCAACCCACTGCCACAGGGGCTGCAGCCTACGCCGTCGCCGGTGACTCACAGCAGCCCAGCTCCAGGTTGAGCTGTTGTTCAGCATCTTAGCTGTAGAGGGCAGTGTCACTGGCCCTCATATGTGGGATCCGAACCGGGGCCCTCTGGCATCCCAAGCCAGTTCTTAACCATCGCGCCACTCGGCCGGCCCAAGTTATTCTTTTTACATGATTTCCTTGGCTACTCTTTTTTTAAATAATTTTTTATTTTTCAATTACAGTTGCTATACAATATTATATTAGTTTCAAATGTACAACATAGTGATTAGACATCTATATAACTTATGAAGTGATCACTCCGATAAGTCTAGTACCCATCTCACACAGTTATTACATTATTATTGACTATACTACTTATGCTATACTTTTTTAAAAACATATTTTTATTGGGCAATTGGGGAAGGGAAAAGTGTTGGGGAATTGGGGAAGGGGAACATCACGTTTTTTCAGGACCCATCAGCTCCAAGTCAAGCTGTTGTCCTTCAGTCTTAGTTGTGGAGGGCACAAGGTCAGCTCCAAGTCCAGACACCACTTTCAATCTAGTTTCCAGGGGAAGTGGGAGGGGAGGGGGTGTAGTCCACCATCCCATGTGGGAATCGAACCGGCAACCTTGTTACATACTGAGCCATCCGGCCACCTGTCGGCAGCTCACGGCTGCTCACTTCAAGGTGCCATGTTCAATCTTAGTTGTGGGGGGTGCAGCCCACCATCTCATGTGGGTGTAGAACTGGCAACCTTTCTGCTAAGAGCATGCACTCTCACATCAGCTCAGCTGCAGCTCAGCTCAGGCGAACTCACTGGCCCATGTGGGAATCGAACCAGCAACCCTGTTGCTCAGAGCTCACACTCTTAACCAACTGAGCCACTCAGCTGGCCCTTCTTATGCTATACTTTACATCTTCATGACTATTTTGTAACTAACAACTTGTACTTCTTAATCCCTTTGCCTTTTTTCACCCATCCCCTCAACCTCCCCCCTATCTGGCAATCATTAAAATGTTCTCTGTATCTGTTGGTTTGTTTGTGTTTTGTTTGTTCACTTATTCTATCCTTTACATTCCACATATAAGTAGAATCATATGGCATTTTTCTTCCTCTATGTGACTTACTGCACTCGGAAAAATACCCTTTTTGTTATTTTGTTATTCATTTTTTAATCTTTTTTTTCCTCCTTTTTTCAAAGAAGTACCTTTAACATTTATTGTAATACTGGTTTGGTGGTGATTAATTCTTTTAGTTTTTCCTTGTCTGGGAAGCTCTTCATCTACCTTTTGATTCTAAATGATAGCTTTGTTGCGTAGAGTAATCTTGGTTGTAGGTCCTTACTTTTCATCCCTTTGAATAGTTCATGCCAATCACTTCTGGCCGGTGAAATTCATGTTGAGAAGCCAGCTGATAGTATTATATGAGACCCCTTATAGACGACTAACTGTTTTTCTCTTGCTACTTTTAGAATTCCCTCCTTGTCTCTAACCTTCGGCATTTTAATCATGATGTGTCTTGATGAACACATGTTTGGATTCAACTTGTTGGGGACCCTCTGTACTTCCTAGGCTTATATGACTATTTCCTTCACCAGGGTAGGGAAGTTTTTCATCATTGTTTCTTCAAATAGATTTTCAATTACTTGCTCTCTCTCTCTTCTCCTTCTGGTACCTCTAAAATGAGAATGTTGGTAAGCTTGATGCTGTCCCAGAAGCCCCTTAAACTATCCTAATTTTTTTGGATTTGTTTATCTTTTTGCTGTCCTGATTGGGTGTTTTATACTACCTCATCTTCTAAATCACTGATTCGATTCTCTGCTTCATTTAATTTACTGTTTATTCCTCCTAATGTATTTTTCATTTCAGTTTTTGTATTCTTTGTTTCTGACTGTTTTTTTTATGTTTTCTATCTCTATTTTTACGTTTCTTATCTCTTTGTTGAAGTTCTCCTTGAGATCATTCAGTATGTGATGACAAGCAATGAGCTACAACTTAGATTACTCTATCCAGCAAAGCTACCATTTAGAATTGAAGGACAGATAAATAACTTCCCAGACAAGAAAAAGCTAAAAGAGTTCATCACCACCAAACCAGTATTCCAATAAATGTTAAAGGTACTTCTTTGAGAAGAAGGGGGGAAAAAGATAAAAAAAATATGAATAACAAAATAACAAAAAGCTGGGTTAGTAAAACTTATACCAGACAAAATACACTTTAAAACAAAGCCTATAGCAAGAGACAAAGAAGGATGCATTAATTCCACTTCTAGGTATTTATCCAAAGAAACACAGAACACTACTTTGAAGGGATATGGCATCCATATATTTACTGCAGCACTATGTGCAATAGCCAAAATATGGAGGCAACCTGGATGTCCACCAATGGATGAATGGATAAAGAAGAGGTGGTACATAGATACAATGGAATATTACACACCCATAAAAAAGAATGAAATCTTGCCATCTTCAACAACATGGATTAACCCAGAGGGTACATTTTCAAGTGGAGTAAGTCACACAGAGAAAGAAAAATGTCATATGATTTTATTTATATGTGGAATATAAAGGACAAAATAAGTGGACAAACAAAACAGTAACAAACCCATAGATACAGAGAACATTTTGATGGTTGTTAGATAAGTGGAAAAGGCAAAGGGATTAAGAAGTACAAATTGGTAATTACAAAATAGTCATGAAGTATAGGGATTATGTCAAAAACACGGTTGCCTTTCTCTGACTGACTTATTTCACTTAGCATAATGTTCTCTAGAAGGAGAGGGGAAGGGATGAGACAATACAAATTGGTAATTGCAATATGGCCTCAGGGATAGAAAAATATAGTCCGAGGAATACAATCAATAACGTTGTAAGCATTTCTTAGGGGGCCAGATGGACCAATGCCCTTTTGGGGAGTCCACTTCATAGTTGATGTATAGGCCTGACCACCGCATTGTATTTCTGAAACTGATGTTGAATAATACTGTATGTCAACTATAATTATATATACATATAACCTCGGGACATGGAGTAGAGTGCGGGAATGGATTCAATGGAATTGTAATAGATAAGCATGATATCGGGGGTGGGAGGGCAGTGGATGGGGGGAGGGGGGTTGTTACTTTGGGTGAAAAGGGTAACTATTGCATTGTTCTGTACACCTGAAACTAACAATAAAAACAAAACAAAAAAACACGGTTGCATGAAAAGTGCTTGAAATCTTCCCTGGAAGTTACAAAAAAATTGAACAGCTATAATTCAACAAAGGATAACCTAAGCAACACACAGCATGTCTGAAAGGTCCATGCATCTACTCATCTGAAGGTGGGCAAATCGGGCATGCAAGAGGGGAGGGAAAGGGCAAATGCAAAGACCTGGGCCACAAGCCACAGGACCCAGACTGGAGCTCACTGCAATCTCGGGAGAGAGAAGAATTCAGCCTGAAGGCACACTCCCTGTGGCCCACAGTCCCACTTGAGGGATCAGCATATAATATGGCTGTTCCCAGAATTTGGGGCAGAGACATCAGAACAAAGACCGAATACAGAAAGGTGAGAACTGTGCTTTCAGCTCTCACTGCCAGGCAGATAACAGGAAAAGTAAGACACGGAACCTGGCTGACTCCCCCACTCACACTCCCAGTGCTCACCCTACCCCCCACCCTCTCAGTGTTAGAAGCAGATTTCAAAAGAAACTGTACCAGTGTCAGATTAAAGAACAAAATATCTCTAGCCCTGAAAACTGGAGAGACATTCCCACAGCTGCAGATGCACAGTGCAACTAATACTGGCAATTGGGAAGGAGCTATAGGGGTGACACAGCTGTGTGCTGGAAGTAGCCATTGCTTAGAGCCACAACCACATCAGCTGCCTCTCACAGCCCACCCTGCCCCCACCTTTCTAGGTGGATCCACATAGGGGCAACCAAAACCGCTGAAATACACAGGCTGTACATCTGGCTGCAGGGGCAGCATTGGTGTATCAGAAGCTCAGAACTATGTTGTCCACCACATCATCCCACAGGGGCAGTGCCCTGAGACCCAGGCGGCCTGCTCACAGAGGAGAAGCCCACCTTCCAGGAAACCACCCATAGCGTGAGAAGACAGAACAGCGCAAGAGAAAAAAAAAGCTATAGTGTGAGAGAAAACAAAAGTCTGCAGTGGGAGAGAAAATAAAACAGCAACACCTACTGGAAAGCAAAAGAAGGACCTCTTCATATCAACTTGCTACAGAACTCACTCCCGTAGATGCCCAGGAAGATAAATAATAATTCATTAATTGCCATGAATAAGCAAGGTAACAATGCAGCTCAGAAAGAAAATGAATAATCTTCAGAAAATCAATTTAAATACATGAAAATATGTGACTTAAATGACAGAGAAATTAAAACTGCAGTTCTGAAAAAAACTCAATAAGATGCAAGAAAACTCAAATAGGCAGTTTAATGAACTCAGAAATAAAATCAACAAACAAAATGAATATTTTACAAAGAAATTGAATTTTTAAGAATAACCAAATAGAAATTCTGAAAAAAGGGGTGGCTCAGTTGGTTAAGAGCTCATTCAAGAGTTTGAGCTCTGAGCAACAGCGGTTCGATGCCCGGCCTGAGCTGAGCTGCCACTAAGCTGCCAATAGGTAGCAGGATGGCTCAGCTAAAATAATAATAATAAAAAGGAAATTCTGAAAAAAAAAGAACTCAGTAAAAGAAATGCAGAATGAAATAGTCAGCTTAGGAAATAAAGCTGACCAGATAGAGGAAATAATTAGTGATATCAAAGATAGAAATCTGGAAATGACACAGATGGAAGAAGAGAGAGGCTTGAGAGTTAAATGAAAAAAAAATCTACAAGAACTTTCAGACTCCATCAGAAAGACCAACATAAGAATAAAGGGTATACCAGAAGGAGAAGAGATAAAGAAGGGAACAGATTGTATATTTAAACAAATAGCCAATCAGAACTTCCCCAATCTGTGAAAGAACTGGATCCTCAAATCCAAGAAGCAAACAGAACACCTAATTACCTCAACCCCAACAGGCCTTCTTGAAGACACATTAAATTGAAGCTGTCAAAATCTAATGACAAAGAAAGAATTCTCAAGGCAGCTAGGGAGGAAAAAAAGCCGTAACCTATAAAGTAAAGTCCATTAGATTATCATCAGATTTTTCAGCAGAAGCTCTATGAGCCAGGAGGTAATAGAATCAAATATTCAAATTATTGAAAGAGAGAAGTTATCAGCCAAGAATAATATATCCAGCAAAGTTATCCTCTAGATATGAAGCAGGAATAAAGACCTTTCCAGAAATACAGAAGCTAAGGGAACTTTCTAACACAAAAAATACATTACAGAAAATACCAAAGGAGGCTATTCAACCTGAAACAAAATACCAAAAGAATACAATACATGAGCAATGAGCAAGATTACTAAAAAGCAGACAGAAGCAGAAAATGACAACCCCTACACAAAATAGGGCACTATACACTTAAACATAACACAAAGACTAAAGAAGATAAAAACATTTTTTTAAAAAAGAAAAAAGAAAAAGACAGCTTGCTACTGCAATTCAAAAATCAAGTCACAGCACAAATAGGGATAACCTATTAAAACAAAAGCATAAAAGGGGAGAGAGCAAAGGTCTAAATTGGCAAAGGGGAATGGAGATAAGAAGCATGCTGAAGAAAAAAGACTAGTGTAATATGAAATTTTATTTGACATAAACTTAATGGTAACCACTCAAAAAAAATCCAGAACTAAGACATAATAAAAGAAGAAACAGAGGTAAAAATCAAAGAATACCACCTCACTAAAATAACACACAGCAACAAAAAGGCAAAGAAACAATGGAGATGCCAAGCAGCTGGAAAACAAAAGATAAAATACCTATAGGAAATCCTCATATATCAATAATCACCCTAAATGTAAATGGACTGAACTGACCAATAAAAAGGCACAGAGTAGCAAACTGTATCAAAAAACAAAAACCAAATATATGCTGCCTCCAGGAAATACATCTCACCTACAAGAATAAATATAGACTCAAAGTGATAGGGTGGAAATCAATACTCCAAGCAAATGGTATCCAAAGAAAAGTGTGTGTAACCATGCTTGTATCAGACAAAACAGACTTCAGGATAGAAAAGGTAACAAGAGACAAAGCTGGACATTTCATAATCATAAAGGGGACAATACAACAAGAAGATGTAACACTTACCAATATGTATGACCTGAATCAGGGGGCACCAAAATATACAAAGCAACTACTAACAGAACTAAAGGGAGAAATTGACCAAAACACACTTAAAATAGTGAAACTAAATCATTGACAGCATGGATAGATCATCCAAACAGAAAATCAGTAAGAAACATCAGTCTTAAATGACACATTAGACCAAATGGCCATAATTGACATTTACAGAGCACTTCATCCTAGAATACCAGACTATACAGTCTTTTCTAGTATATGTGGAAGGTTCTCATAGATAGACCATGTGTTGAGACATAACACTAGCTTCAGCAAATTTAAGAGGACTGAAATGAAACCAAGGATATTCTCTGACCATGATGCTTTGAAATTGGGGATCAACTGCAAAGTGAAAGCAGGAAAACCCACAAACAGTACGAGATTAAACAACATGCTACTAAAAAATGACTGGGTCAAAGAAGAAATAAAAAGATCAAAAGACACATAGAAATGAATGAGAATGAAAATACATTCTATCAAAATTATTGGGAGCTGGGCGAGTGGCCCTTGGTTAAGAGTTGGCTTGGGAGCACGAGCTCTGAGTAGCAGGGCTGCCGGTTCGAATCCCACATGGGCCAGTGATGCTGCGCCCTCTACAGCTAAGATGGTGAACAACAGCTTGACCTGGAGCTGGGCTGCCGTGAGTCGCCGGTGACGGCATAGACTGCAGCCCCTGTGGCAGTGGGTTGCCATGGGCTACCGTATGTAGCCAGCAGCCAGCGTGAGCGGCCAGCAGCCACAGTGAGCAGCCGTCCAGAAGCCGGTGACTGATCTGCCTCACCCAGGAAGAGCGCAATGATGGTGCGAAGTTGGGCCAGTGAAACAACGTCCTCCACAACTAGATTGAAGAACAAAACGACAGCAACTTGTCTATTCCCCTTCCCCCGATTCCCTAGCACTGTTCCCATCTCCCCAATTCCCCAATAAAAATCTTTAAAAAAATAAGACAACAGAAAAAATTAATGCAACAAAGACCTAGCTCTTTGAAAAGATTAATAAAATTGACAAACTCTTGGCTAGACTCACTAAGATAAAAAGAGAAAAGATAAACAAAATCAGAGAAATGAAAGAGAAGTTACCACTGATGCCACAGAAATACAAAGGATCATCCATGAATGCTATGAAGGATTATGTGCCACCAGTCAGTAACCTAGAAGAAATGGACAAGTTCTTAGAAACATATAGCCTTCCTAGACTGAATAAAAAAGAAATGGAAAATCTAAATAGGCTGATCAACAGTAAGGAAATTGAATCAGTCATCTGAAACCTTACCAAAAGCAAAAGTCCAGGACTAGATGGCTTCCCTAGTGAATTCTACCAAACATTCAAAGAGGATCTAACACCTGTCCTTCTCAAACACTTCCAAAAAATTGAAGAAGAGACAATACATACTAACTCATTTTATGAAGCCAACATTACCCTGATACCAAAACCTGGTAAGGATAACACACACAAAAATAAAATTACAAACCAATATCTCTGATGAATACAGATGCAATAATCCTAAACAAAATTCTAACAAATTGAATACAACAATTCATTAAAAATATATATAAATCACAATCAAGTGAGATTCATCCCAGGGGCACAAGGATGGTTCAACAGAAGCAAATCAAACAATGTAATACACCACATAAACAAAGTAAAGGGCAAAAATCATACGATTATATCAATAGATGCAGAAAAAGCATTTGACAAGATACAACATCCATGTATGATTAAAACACTTTTGACATGGGTATAGAAAGTACCTCAACATAATAAAGGCCATATACAATAAACCCTCAGCTAATACCATAATTAACAGTGAAAAACAGAAGGTTTTTGCTCTACATTCAGGAACAAGACAGCATTATCCCCTATCACCACTGTTATTCAACATAGTATTGGAAGTCCCAGCCAGAAAAATCAGGCAAGAAAAACAAATACAAGGCATCCAAACTGAGAAAGAAGAAGTTAAATTGTCATCTTTTGCCAATGACATGATTATTTATTTACAAAACCCTAAAGACTCCACAAAAAAGCTATTAGAAACAATAAACGAATATAGTAAAGTTGCTGGCTACAAAATCAATATACAATAATCCATTGCATTCCTATGTACTAACAATATAATTGCAGAAAAAGAAATATAAAAAACAAACAATTCCTTTTGCAATTAAAAAAAAGAATAAAACACTTAGAATAAACTTAACAAAAGATGTGAAGGACCTATGCATTAAAAACTATAAGACATTATTTTTAAAAATTGAAGAAGACACAAAGAAATGGAAAAATATTCTGTGTTCATGGACTGCAAGAATCAACATAGTTTAAATGGCCATACTACCCAAAGCAATATACAGAAATAATGCAACCTCCTTCAAAATCCCAATGGCATTTTTTAAAGAAATAGAACAAAAAATCATCAGGTTTGTGTGGAATCACAAAAGACCCCAAATACCGAAAGCAATCCTAAGGAAAAAGAACAAGCCTGGAGGTACCACACTACTTGATTTCTGCTTGTACTACAGAGCAACAATAATCAAAACAGTGTGGTATTGGTAGAAAAACAGACACACAGACCAATGGAATAGAATTGAAAATCCAGAAATAAACCCACATATATACAGGCAGATAATTTTCAACAAAGAAGCCAAAAACATACAATGGAGAAAAGAAATCCTCCTAAATAAACGGTGCTGGGAAAATTGGAAAGCCACATGCAAAAGAATAAAACTAGAGGGCCGGCCGAGTGGCTCAGTTGGTTAAGAGCTCGCTCAAGAGTTTGAGCTCTGAGCAACAGCAGTTCGAGTCCAGCCCGAGCTGAGCAGC